>NW_019731226.1:5051-35587 GCF_002891405.2 Cryptotermes secundus | reverse complement strand
TATTGGAATAAATTCTGTATGAAGTTGATAGCAGTGATATCCCCCGATAATTACTACAGTCAGTTTTATCACCCTTCTTGTGAACTGGTACAATAATAGACTCCTTCCACTGATCAGGCAATTTTTCCTTATGGCAAATAGAAGTAATTAGGTTATGGCTTTTAGAACGTAATATTTTGTCTCCTGCTTGAATAAGTTGTGCCAGAATTTGATCACTACTTGTCGATTTATACCTTTTCAATTTTTCAATAGCACTTTGAAACTCATAAGGGCTAGGATCAGGTACTAACGGCTCAGCTATATGGATTTCTGTCGGCCTAACATCACTGATCCTATGTGCATTCAATAACTGAGAGAAGTAGTTCCTCCACCTATTCAAAATGTTGTGGGAATCTGCAGGCAGATCACCATTCTCATCCTTCACTAAGTTGTCTCCAGGCCGCGCCATAGCTCAAGCGGTTAGGCGCTGGCTTCCCACCTCGGCGGCCCGGGTTCGAGCCCAGGTCTGGTCAAGTGGGATTTGTGGTGGACAAGGTGGCACTGGGGAAGGTTTTCTCCGAGTACTTCGGTTTCCCCTTGCCAATCTTCATTCCACCAATTGCTCCACAATCACCCTCACCTGTCATCTGGGGCTGGTACACTAGGGTAGAAGTGGCCGCAGTACAAGGGACTTAGTTTAAGGAAGCTGTCAATAGGTCGAGCTATATAACGTGAGGGGTAGGATGAAATTGAATAATCGGAAACTCTGTATGATGAAGCAGTCGTGGCCCAATCTGTGTGTATGAATCAGGAAACTGAAATCAATCAGAAGCATCGGACCTGAAGACTCTCGAGTAGATTATAAGTGTAAGGAAGATAACGGATGACGGACAGAGTCCAATAGCAGAGTACCGGAGGCAACGAACGAAGATTAGAATTGACGTCTTGAAGACTTTACTTGAAGTGTTACTGTGCCAGTAATAATTCGGAGTACTATAGTTCTTAATAGTTACGACTACTAGTCATCCAATAAATCCATTGCCAATCCAGACCCGCGTCTTAGTCACTAATACAAGTGACAGAATTTTGACCTAAGGAATATGAAATAGAAACAGAATTACGAAAATGACATAACGAAAAATTTAACGAACCGTCTCTATTTTCCAGGAGTTGTTGGAATGATTAAGCTAAGAGGATGAAACAGGGGAGTATGTAGCATGCATGCAGAGATGAGAAATGCATTCAGCACTTCTGTTGAAAGTTCTAAAGAAGATATGGGGAATATAGGTCCAAATGTGAGGATAATATTACAATAGATCTTAGAGGAATAGACTCATAAGATGAGCACGGAATACAGCTGATTTATGTCACGGCAAAATTTTGAACACTCTAATGTACCTTTCAATTCCATTAGAAGCAGGAATTTTCTTTAGCAGAAATATGGCCAGAAATACTTATCGCCAGCAACTCTCGCTTCCACTGAGAATATTTCCATTTTTCGATCTCCATAGGAGCTCGGAGCAATGGAAAGCCCAGAATGTGAACTTCACAAAAGCCTGCCATTTGACCCTGTCCTAAAATAATTTCTTATCACACCTTCACACTTCATTACTCTGATTTACAATTTAAATGTGTGTATTGTCCTCACATCTTCTTATGCTTATCCACAGTGGTCTCTTCCTTGGAGGACATCTGACCAACTTGGTTTTGAAATTGTAATTTCACGCATCAGACTTGCATGTCCTGCTAGTTCATTCTCCATGAGTTAGTGATTCTAGCAGCACGTTTATGAAAGTACCACTTATCCTGGCAACATTTGCTCATATTCTTTCTCTCCTCTTACTCCAACTTTGGAGCACAGGGCTGATTTCTCAGTTTCATTATCATTTTACGGGCGTGTGATCACCTCGTCACAAGGCCTCTACCTAAACACAGGACAACGCAAACAGAATAAACACATACACACACCAAACATTTATGCCTTGAGTGGGATTCTAACCCACGATCCCGGCCTCAAAGAGAACGAAAACAGTAGATGCCTCAGACCGCTCGGCTACCGTGTCTGGCATTTGCTTATCTTTATGTCGAATTATTCTTCTCGGTTATTTATTCTCAACTTTCGGTTTCCTCTTCGGCTTAGTGGTAATGTTTCACACGGGGGCGTGCCCTAGCGCAGTTGGTTGAGGCACTATGCTACAAGCCTGTAGGTCGCGGTTTCCATTCCTGATGATGTTACTGGATTTTTCAATTGGTCTAATCCTTTCAGCTGCAGTATGGCCCTGGGGTCGACTCAGCCTCTAACAGAAATGAGTACCACGAAAACTTATGGGGGTAAAGGGCGTCCGGTGCGTAAGGCTGACGACCTCACCGCCATCTGTGAGCCGATTGTCTAGAGAAAATGTGGGAACCTTGACATATCACAAACCCATGGGCCTCCACGGCCTGTTACGAGGATACCTTTACTTACTGCTAATATATGCCTGGAGGGACTGAGGAAGACCAAAACAGTCAGTAAAAAGAGCACGTGTCTTGGCCGAGATTCAAACCGGGAATATTCAGAATGCAAATCGGGAACGTTACGTGTTAAGCCAGGTTTCTGAATATACTAGCGAGAGTCAGTAAATAGGCCACAAATAGAAGTAAAAGAGCTGTAACGGACATAATATATTTTCTGTGTGCAACACTAGGTAGCAGCACAGCCCAGGTAGCAGACGCGTATGCACATGTTCAGAGGTCGGTTCCAGTAGTCAAATTGGTCACCGTGCTTGAGTGGTGTACAACAGAGGAACAGCTTTCTCTTGTGCGTTTTTTCTGTGGGCAGAAGGTCTCAATACAAAGGATATTTATAAAGAAATGTTTCTTGCTTACGGTGGGAAGTGTTTGCCGCTTAAAGCGATTCACAGGATTCTCAAGGACATGCGAAAGTCGCAGATGATGGCCGGCCGGGTGCGGAAGTGTCTGAGACAACCAAAAACTTCTATGCTGTGGGTTTCGAAGCACTGGTAAAGCGATGGGACAAATGTATCAGTGTTGGTGGAGGATATGTCGAGAAATACATGTTCCCTTTTCAGGTTCGAATATCACATGTTTTCGTTTTATATCAATTTGTGGCCTATTTACTGATTCTCCTTCGTATATATGCACAAAGCGAATTTTATCTGCCGTTATTTTCCCTTAGCCAGCCATACAGGTTAAATGCATACAACGATATATTCGTATTTCATATTTACAATAATTATAACAAAATGACTTCACGGTGGTAAATAACATGTGTATATGATGGCATATACTTCAATTTTTCGAAAGTGAAGTTAGTGGTAAGTAATTGTTTGAGGAGTTTGTTACACGTGATTGGAGACGATTAATTTAATGAAAGTTGGATTGACTGGGGTTCAGTGACGCAGATGCTCCAGACCCCTTGCAGGTAACTTCTCATCTTCTGTGCTGAAACAGATACACATTTAAACTTCTTTCTCTTTAATAAGGTCCCTATGCACAATTCCAAATTGGTCAGAAGCTCTGCTAACTGCGGCCGGCATCGAACCTGATACCTGTATTGTTTAGCCTACATGAATTCATGAAAGATATTGTCACGTACTTAGGGGACTACGACGCGGATTTGCATTGGTGAATCGGTTTACTGGATCTTCACCAGTTGTAACTACAATTAATTTTAACACTTTCAAGATTACTGCAATTATAACACACACGTCAGGTCTTCTATTCACTTCTCTTGTAAGCACTCTCCACTAATCTCTCAATTGCCCTGAGCTCTCCTGGACTCTCCACATTGCCTTAACCAATGTCAAAGTCAAAATCACATTACTACTGACGGCCAGTCAATAAGCCTTGGTTCCGAGCCTCATATGGGGCTCATGACCAGATATTCGTTACTGTTTGGCAGCTACGGCCTTGTTTCTGTGGGGCACCCTCTCTGACGAGAGGACGGTGCTGTCTTTTGTATATGCTCCTGGCTTTTGGCAGCGCAGTCTTTCTCGGGTCCGAGTCCTTTCGTACTCGCGACAATATTTTACTGTCTCAGATTTGAGACTTCCCTTTTTGTCGCCTCTTACGACTCGCAGGGTAACGGTGGAGGTATTCGACCCCGTTTCCACACGGGTGTCTAAGTCTTAACCTTAAAGAGATATTCGTTTATAGGCGCCCCACGGACAACACAGAAAACAAGTCACGTGATAGTACTGTTGCAGTGTGACGTCATTGAGTCTGCGCGGAAGACTGTTTAGTGAGCCGTTGCTTGGAAGCGGGCTGCATAAACTCGTTGTTCCATTGTTGCGATCGTGTATCGCGTGTGTTTACTGGTCCGTTACCTAGCAACACTCTGGCTATCCACGTTACAATATATAATGTCAGAAGTAAACAGTCACATCATTTTAATACAGTTTACTTTAAGAAAATCCCTGAGCTAAGAACGGACACTATAGCTGGTTATTAATAATACAATAGTTTATGAATACTTTCTTCCTCTTGTGTAATATTAAAAAAGTTTGTAAACGTAAGAAGTAATAATTATTTAAGTTCCTACATATAACTATCTGGACGCCTCTGGAAATGGCCATAAATGGTCGAAACATGCTGGCCATTGTGATAATTTTTATTAGAAAATTAGTTACATTTGTTGGTAACTTTGTATTAAATTTACAGTATGCTGTGAAAATAACATTACTTTTAAGGGGTGTACATGTATATCTCCATTTTTCTTGATGGAACTTGATGGAGGTGAGTGGTCAGCTTCACGCTCCTCATCCTTTACCACTGTGGAAACAATCCCTGGTGCCCATTGAATAGGAGGCTGTGTAGGCCCCAGATCGGCCTGGGAGCTCTGGAGAAGAGTCCAGTGTGATAAGATTTTTCTCACTCATGTATTATACATAATCTGCAGAATCTACAATAAATATATATGTTCAATAAGTACTGGCTCGTGAATGAATTATGTCCAGTGGCGTAAATCATATACCCGTTTTTATTTTGTTCACATAAGAATTATTTTAATTCTTGTATCGGGGTTTCGCGACGGGCTGATCGCTCGTCCAAGGAGTCCTACCGTCTGTAAAATGATTCTGAAACTTGAAAATCAGAGTCAAGGGCCACAGGGGGCTGTAGAGGTAGTGAAAGAAAATTGCGGTTTTACTCAGGTCTGTCTGGTAGAATTAGGACGGTGTATCTTTCAGTCCATGTGTAGTTTCGCTACTGTCTAGTAGTTTCACTGCTAGTGCATTAGTGTGGTTTTCTAATTTTCTTAAGCATTTGGCATTCAACTTTTTATTTCACTGAACACTGTGTTTATTTGTAGATCTTCATGGATCCCATGGCTGTTCCACAGTGTCCAGACTGTCAATGGGGTCCACTCATTCTCCTATCCCGGGAGTAAAGCGGCTGGGGCGCGAAGCTGACCACTTACCTCCATTTACTAATCACTTCCCCTTACATCTTCATGTCGTGGCACTTAATTAACCGCAAGGACAGTTTTACCCTTTCTACCTTCTTGAACATCACAAGCTGGAACCGGAAGTTCTGCCATCAGCACTCGGTCTTGTCGTCAGTCCGGTCGTGATTCTCTAGATATGGGCAAGACACGAAGCCCGTCAGATAAGGAATCGCTGCGGCACAAATGTACACGTGACAAAGACTTGTGTTCTTTCTCATTATACAGCGAGTTTTCTACACAACGCAGCCGTGAGCCAGGAGCGTGCCACAATTCCGCCTGGGTCGCGCTCCAAAAAGAAAATCTCGCTGTATAACAGACTTGTTTTGTTGCGACTCATAACAGCCTACAAATAATGGTCGATTTCATGTTCATGGCAATCAGTTTGAGAATTAGACCCTATCTCAGCATCGAGATCACCACTACAACTACAGAAACGCGGAACTGTATCTTTCTTGTCGAATCAGAATATGACCGGGAAATTATCACTGCCCGTCATGACAGTGTTCTCTGTAGCAGTAGTCACTTTTGAAACACCTGAACTTGAAAGAAGTTAACGATTTTATATTAGCCAAGAATGATATTTAGACAAATCAAGGGAAAATGCCAGTGAAAGCTAGAGCTTCATACTTTTCACTTTCCACGTGATATTGTTTGGGTGACTAATTCAAAGCGGATGAGACGGAGCGACATGTAGCACGCATGGGTGCAGTAAGATATTTGAACACAAGTTTAGATGGAAACGCTGAAAAGAAGAGATGGCTTAGGAGAGCTAAATGTATATTGGAGGTTAATATTAAAAGGGGTTTAGAAACTTACAAAGCCGTGCATGAAGAGAGGAAATCACATCATTCCCTTCCGGGATGAGATTCGTGTAGTCTGATAGATAATGTCGATGTTTGGGAGAAACCTGTTGCCCCCATTTTCTGCCCTCAATGTTGTGGTAACAATGACACATATATAACAGAGTACATGGCGTCACATCCCAGAAAACCGCGATGTTAACATTCACAGCCTGAAAACTCCAGATCTGATATACAAGGTGGTTCAAATATGAGCGGGACTGATTGGTGTATAAACAAGCCGCACTGGGCAGCAGCTGTGCGACCTTGAGAGAGTGAAGCCACAACCTTCACCCTCCCTCCTGCTCGTGTTAGAACCTGTTCAGTCCTGTCTGGGAGTTGCTAGAGTGATGAGCAAACAGAAGGTACCGCGGATGGTGGAACAACCCATTGTGATCAAATTCCTCGTTGGAGAAAACGTCATGTCCGCTGAAATTATTGTATTATAGCGGAAATTTTGAAGCTCCTCCTGATATAGGCTGATAACTTCTTCATCACCATACAACTTACTCTTTATTCGGTCGAAACGCTCGTCTCAGAACTTGGTTCTGAGTCGCCCTCTCTACGAGTGGCAGATAAGTTCACACCACATTAACGGAACAGTTCGCAACTACAGGTCTTTGAAGGAAGATGCAATATTCTGAACTGAGTGATAGTAAACATTTCTCCAACTTCTGTTATCTTTTGTTATCCATTTCCCGACACTCTCACTATCTCAGACTCTGTAGAGATGAACGACAGAATGTTTGGTGAATAATAAATTGAAAGGGATTTGGAAGGAAGCGCCTGCCGTCTGATAGGAGCACTGTTCCTGCGCTTTCCTCGAGGGATTAAGGAGAGCCACAATGAACCTCAGACATGACAGTCGGTGTTGAGGCAGTGATTCGAACCTAGGACCTCCCGAATACGGGTCTAGTTACAGCTACACCAGCCTGCTCGGTCAATCCTTTATTAATTTGGCCATAATTCTGATTTGTTGCTGGCATGGTCAGTTACATGAGCTTTCATTTTGAATTTAGAGAACCGAATGTATTTTTGTGTCCGAGGGCAGTAGACGTAATTAAGCAGGGTTGCTCTTTAGGCGCAGTGAACTCAGCAGGACATTAGCAAGGCCTTGGGAAGGTCTCTTAAATCAGCTGTGAGTATCAAGATTAGTTTGCATGGTCAGGAGCTCTAAGACGTAACAAAAAGAAAGATTGTCACTAGTATTTCTGAAAGACAAGGGATCCCCCCCCCCTCCGAAATGGTGAGTGACTGTTAATTGCACAAATAGCCTTTCGGTTCTTTGCGTTTACCACATAAAAAGAATTCATAGTCCTGTCTCTCGTCATGTTTTTGATCTCAAAACGTACTCGACGATTCTGAACGATATTTAATTTTCCGAGAGGGGACACAAAATATGCTTCCTGGTTTCATATTACCAGCTCATTGTAACTTCTGCTTTACAAGAAATCCATGTGTAACTTAACCCGTTTTCCCAATAGTGGCTCATTGAGAACAAATTTCGTTCCATACTGTAGCCGCCCGCCGACGCACAGCTGACACGACTATTGCTCGAGATGAGTTCTTATCTCAGGGACACACGGGAGTGGAACACACTTCGAGGTTCATGAATTACGGAGTCTCCAGAACACACCGTGTATTGAAGTCTTAATTTAAATTTTCGTGCAGTGATCAATCTTTACATTAGTCCTCCAAGCTAGCCGCTCCGTCACTCTTTACACCAATTTGCCCCCAGCTCACTGACCATACACGTCACTCGCTAGCTACCCTCATGTAACTCACTTCCCTGTTCTGCGTCTCCATTTTCAACTGTCCACCTCCGCTCCCTGTAAACAACTGCCCTCTCTTTTAAAGTCCCCCAGTGGGCATAAAGCAAACCAAGAAAAATAACAAGAGAAAGCCAAGGGTCGAGCCTGGCATCTGTCCTACATTCGTATTTTTCGAGATGCCCATCATAAACCTTTTTAGGTCTTCAAGGCACACGAGCAGGGAACCCAAGACCCCTCCTGGCCGGTCTCGCACAATGTCAGCCCATGGGTTTATGATACTAGGAGCAAACTGGCGACGTTAGGGACAACAGTGACACCCTAAGTCTAAGGAAGACAATAGTTGAATTACAACTACACGGTCCCGGGATGGTATCTCGCCGGAGGAGCGTCTCTCATGGTGTGAAACAGTGCCTCAATTCGTCATGCCCTTAATTAAATAATTTTAGCGAGGGACGTACGGTTACAATACGAAATAAACTCACGCATGGGCCTATACTCCTCTCTATATAAAGGTAATGTAACGTCTGCTCCTTTTCAGTTGCAAAGAGTTCACAGGAACACCGACGGAGGCGCCACTTTTCGACTTGACAGTGGCTATAGGAACTCGCATTGCTAATATAACGAAGTTGTCAAATATTCATTTAACCCCCATATTTTTTATGCTTAACGAAATGCGGTTAGGAGAGTTCATAATTCTATGCAGTTTAGTAGATATGCTCTTAATTGTGCCGATAAACAACACCTGTATAACAGGTATACAAACTTTATCAGACGGCCAGACTTCAGAGGCTTAGGCATTCATGAAAGAATAGTATTGAAATGGATCTTAGGCAAATACAATGTAAGGATGCTGGCTGAACTGATATGGTTCGAGTTGGAGTCCAACGGCGAGTTCGTGAAAACACGGCAATTATCCTTCATGTTCCATAGAAGACAGGACATTTATTTGCCAGGGTAAACAAATATCAACCGTTTTAAAGCGGATCTGCACTGTGCATTTAGATAAGATTACTGTCTTTCCGGTTGGTACTTCGTATAATCTGATATGTAGAAACTTTAATACCTATATATTGTGCAATACTACGCGGCGTCACATATACGAGTACTCACGGTCGTGAGAACCTCAGATATCTCGTATGGAACTGATCATCAAGACGAGGGACGGGCTACACGTTTGAAAGCGCACACTCCAAACAAAGTTGTACCTTCCCAGCCTTATTGCTAATGATGTTTATACACAATTTCATAACTTTGTTTCCGCGTTTCTTCTGTCTTGTTGGGCCATTGTCTCACGAGAAGTCCGTCCTGCGGGTGAGAAGCCGAGAGAAACCCACTTCCTTACTGAAACTCTCTACATGAATATGTTCTGGGACTGTCTGAGGTTTCTTCCTCCAGAAAGACATTTCCGAGGATTCGTCGGTCATGTGACAGGAACAGGTTCCACAAAGGGGGGTGATGTAAAAGAAATAACATCAATATCGAAGCTGGATTCGAATTAGAAGAGAGACACTTCCGTTCATAAGGCCCTTAGTGCCTTTCCATGGACTTTCCTATGTTACTTATTATTATTATTATTATTATTATTATTATTATTATTATTATTATTAGTCTGTTCTCTGAATCGTCTTCCTTCTGGAGGGTCCACGAAATTTAGGGTGAGTTGTAAAATATTTACGAGAAAAGTGTTGCGATGATTAAACCAAGGATACGTATGTATCAATTGTGTCAAATAGTAAACCGATATGCAAATTTAGCCAGAAAACGTCAAGGGAAGAGGCCGCTTGGGATATAGAGGCATAGATGAAAGCATGTTGTTAAAACTACTCTTGGAGGTAGAGCATTTGTTTGGGTAAACTGAATTTAATAGGCCCAGGATAACGTTGAGTAGAGGACTTCTGCGAACACACAGAGGAAAGTAAACCTGAAAGGTCCAAAAAATGGGAGGTTATCTTGTCTGGCTATTCGGATATCAACTTATTGAGAAATATACTCATTCGTGCACATTGTTCCTATGTTTAGATCTTTTTATTGCGAATAAATATCTTTTTTAACGTTGCAGGGTACGAAACGGAATTTGAAGGAACGACTTTCGGAAATGGCTAAGGAGTTTGGAGCGATGAGTTTTGAAGAGACGTCAGAGGAAATAGCTTCTGTAGAAGAGAAAGGGAAGCCACTGGCACCGAAGCAGCATGTCAAGAGGCTTATATCAGCTGAGCAGAACGCAGAGTTTCAGGAGTATCAAGGTAGTCAGTACAATGTGAATTAGTGTTGTTATGGTAAACTGCTTGAGCCGGACGGTCTGTGACAAAATGGTGGAAATGTGATTTTTGGGCATTTCACTGCCAACTCTGAAAGACTATATGAATTACACGCAATTCAACCTCAAAACATTGGCCAGGTGCCATTGTGATGTGCCTGGTAAAATCCACTTCATGACCTCAGTCAGTTCATGGCCATGTAAAGCTTCAATTATTGCGGTCCTCATATAGCAAAAATAAATAACTCCATAGAGTAGAGTCCATCTTAAAGAAGCTTCTGGTTGCTGAACTGGCGCGGAAATTCCCTGAGTGTTAAGGAAACCGAAAATTCGTCATCATCATAATCATCATCATCACCACTGTTGACTGTCAAGTGTTAGGTTGCCAATACCTCTTCCAAGTCTCGCGGCTAACCCAAGCAAACACTTTCAGATCGTCCAAGACATTTTCTTTCCCAAGATCTGTCTTAGGTAGTCTGTTATTCTCCATCTGTTCATTTCTCTCAATATCCTCTACAGCAAACTGTTCTCGGATTAATTTACTGGGCATATCATCTTTTAACAGATATGTGCATTACAGGCCCAGTATCATTTTCACAAAAGCCTGCCACTGGATTCTACCCTGGTTCAGTTGGATCTAGTCCTGACATTCAGTCTCTTGTTTTTAAGATCCATTTTAATATTACAAGTACCTCATCATGCCTAAGCCTCCCAATCAACTCTCCTCCTTAGGTTTTCTATGCAAAATCTTATATGCATATCTCTTCATTCTATCAGATGTGTCAAGACAGTAAAAGAGCAGTTTCCCTACAAGATCCCCATAACTGTTTTAAATGGCTTAGTATTATGTACAAAATATTAGTTTTTAATATGAATATGTTCATATTATATATACATTATTTTGGGAATTGTTCATTGTCATAGGTGTATATAAAGTACATTATATATGGAAGTTTGTCATCAGTTTTAAGTTGGGGAAAAGACAGAATCCCCATAATATTTCTTTTTCTTTCAAAAAAGAAACATTTTCATCCCCCCAAAAAACTGGGGCACTTGGTAAAAAACGGGACATGATAAAAAATTAATAAAGGCAAAAAATCTAGTATAATACATCACATATTAAACACTGAGAAATTTAAACATACAAAATGAGTTCAAGATTATTATTTTAGAAATACAGCACTTAAACAGATTCATACAAAAATAAAATGCAGGGCTTACTCTGTGAAAGCTTTCTCAATTTCACTTTAATATTTATCAGATTTGTAAACCTGTTTCAGAAATATTTTCTTTTTCGATATTTGGGAAAAGAACCCTGAACAAGAGAAATCTTTAAAGTGGGTCTTCACAATGGTTAAGGCGTTCACTGTTTCTATTTTAAGTCAGTTTTTTCTACTGACCATAATGCGTTTCTTATTGAGAAAACACGTTCAGTCTGGGCATTAGATCCAAGCAGTGCCAAACGAAAACTAATTGACGTTTAATGTTAAGAGCATTTGTGTTCTCCTTTGTAAAATGAACCAACATTTCGCACAAATTTTCAGTAACCTTTTGGTTATTTTTGTTTCATTTCACACTTCCAGTTTTCTTTCTCAGTATTTTTTGCACATGTAAACTCATAAACAAGCCATCTTCCTTCAGTGACAAGTCAGGTACCACAGTCTTCATGAAAACTTAGTTAAGTTGTAAACTCTTTGGGTACATATAGTAATAAACCATTGCATTCCATAAAGAGTGATATATTTCCTGACCATTGGGTAGCTGCATAGTTTTGTAGGAAGATTCTGAACTGTGGAGATGTCTGTTGCCTTTTCACAGGTGTGATGGGGAGACCGGGGTTGGACTTCCCTGTGCTGCCCAGCATTCCCAAAACAGGCTTCAGCTGCCGTGAAGTGAAGAGTTCTGGATACTATGCTGATCTGGACACTGATTGCCAGGTAAATGAATGCGTAATGCTGAGGTTGTTATCCTTTGTCTGGAGTCCTCTTGATTCAGTATTGAAACAAATTAATGGATTTGGACTGGGATCTACACTGAAAGCTGTACAGTGTGTCCACAAAGTCCCTTCAGGGATTTGAAAAATTGTGGCGCACAAATAAATTTAGCTAGCCACATGCGGTTTGTGACAGATTATAGTGAAACTATGGAAGTTTTTTACTGACCTCAGTAGACCAGTAGACATCGATGTGGGCTCCCTTGGTAGCACGGAGAAAGTCCAGACGATATTCGAGCTCTTACCATGTTCTGTGGAGCATGTCCACTGGAATAGCCGAGACTGCATTCCTGATATGGGTCTTCAGGTCATCAAGTCTGTTAACTGGTGTTCGGAACACACTGCTCTTGACAGAACCCCATAGGAGACAAGACATTTCCAGGAAGATGGATCGGTCAAGGTAGTCCAATGCCTTGGCCTCCACATTCACCAGACATAACACCACTGGATTTTTTCCTGTGGGGTTAGGTCAAGAGCAGTCTGTTCCGAACACCAGTTAACGGACTTGATGACCTGAAGAACTGTATCAAGAATACGATCTCGTCTATTCCAGCGGACGTGCTCCACAGAACCTGGCAAGAGCTTGAATATTTTCTGGATATTCTCCATGCTACCAAGGGAGCCCACATCGAAGTCTACTGAGGTCAGTAAAAAACTTCCAGAGTTTCACTATGAACTGCCGAAAACTGCACATGGCTTGCTCAATGTGTTTGTGTGCTACAGTTTTTCAAAGTCCCAAAGGGACTTTGTGGATGCACTGTATAATATGAATTTTGGTTCATGTTGGTCAAATGCTGTATGAATTCAACTTCATAATGAATGTAGAATCAGACTTTGGTAATGTTCTCAAGTACTGGCTTAATTGTACAAAAATTAATGAGGGATAAAATATATGAATCTCACTAAGATCTACAATTGTTGTGTGAATCATTTTTAATGTGGTGAGGTAGATTCTCATAGTGGTGAGTACCAAGATGGTAGTCTTTTGGAATGTGACACTATGACACTGTGTAGTTTAGTGGATAGGTACCAGCTTTTCAGCACACTCTGCTTTCTCTGTCTTCAAGGTACAAATATTGGTACATATCTACGGAACAACACAGCTTCACATACCAGAAGACTATAAACTAGATTGTTCAGTGTGGTATACAGTATGAGTACTTAACAATATACAAGAAACAATAATGTCTGATATTCACAGTAAATGTATTGATTATCTTTGCAAGAATATGCAGTAAATGTAACGTTTATCTTTGAAAGAATAAGCAGTACATGTAGTGACTAGCTTCACAACCATATGCTGTAAATTAATGTCAGGGTAGGTCATTTATGAAAAGTGGTAAAGAACATACACGTATTTATGAAGTTTGTGTAAGGTCTAATGAATCTGAGCATATCTTCGCCCTCTTTGCATTGAAAGGTGGACTGTGTAATATATGTTGCATCAAATGATTTTATCAACAACACATCATGGAAGGAATTGGTCCTGCTCCAGCAGTCTCCTCAGAAGGCTGAGAAATACCATAAAAATAGCCAGTTTCATGACTCATGATTGTTTATTACTTAATTATGTAAATGATTCAGTTTTAACTATAGAAGTTACATGACTTCTAATGAGGCAATCATTTTCTATGATGAACTGATAATGGTATAGCAAGAAGCAGTTGTGTTCAATTTTATGTACAATTTGAAACTACCTTTTAGGCACAGTGACTGGGACTGAGGCTGAGACTGAAACCCACTAAATGACAAAATCAGAGTAGCTCGCCTCATGGCCAGGATTAAACTACATGTGACACTTCATTTATTTATTTATTTAATGATAGTTACAAGATGTTAGATGATTGATATGATTGCTTATGCATTGTACAGTTTAAGGAAGGCATCAATATTTGTATGGTGAGAGCAAAATAGTCTTCAGTCAGGTCAGTCTGTCTAAGAGTGAAGAACTAAACCTGGCATAGTACACACTATTATATACCAGAATTGCTCTGAGGCAGTTTCTTCTCTGAGTATTAGTACTTTGCATTTTATCTGCCAATCACTTTTGCATCAATATTCCATGTTTACTGTTTCTGCTCCATAAATATGCAGTTGGCCTAACTATCCAGCACAGTATCACAGTCTTGGTTTCCTGTTGGGACTTACCCGCAGAGGCAGCACTTGGCTGCATTTAGCATACATCCTGTAGAAGTACAAATCAGGATTGCCAGTCACACACACAACCTTTAGACTGGATATTTTTATATAATGGCTTCTGGTTTTAATCTTGGTTGCTCTACTGACTGAGGCTTCTGTGGTTATATTCAGTCTCCGCATGATATTGCCAGGATAATACTTTCAAAATATGCCAGAACCATCTCCGTCCAAATCCTTATCATAATCATCTTCCCATGTTATTTGATACTGTATAACTTATGTGTAGTTGAAAATATTGTATTACATTTACCAAGAATCAGTGAACTGAATGCTTTCATTTATCTATGGTACTTGAGCTGTACTGAGCTAGTTTTATCTCCAAATAATTTGGATTTCTCCTGCCAGTCATTATTTTCACCAGTGTTTCATATTCATCTGTCATCATCTGCCTCGTCATGGGCTGGAATATTAAGGTCATTTGGGACCATGGTATCAAGGGACTCATTCTTACTCCAGTACTTTTATTTCATTTTGCATGTGCTACATACTTTTCTCTTTTCTTAATACAGGTTTTCCATATTTGTGCTGATGGTAGGAAAATCTCTTTCCTGTGTCCGAATGGAACCATCTTCAGGCAGTCACATTTGATTTGTGACTGGTGGTGGACTGTGGACTGTGCCAGCTCAAAAGAACACTATGAAGAAAGTGCAGAGCTTCTGGCCAATGACCAGAAAATTTACAGAGCAAGATCTGATGCTTTGTCTAAATCAAGGGCCAGACAACATGTAAACCGGAAACCGGGAATCATTCGAGATTTTGAGGGTACAAGCGCGAGTGTGACATCTTACAGTGCAGAGCCAGTACAACATAATGCAAGAATACAAGTCCACAGCAAGGTGATTAACCCAAGAAAGCAGCTCCCAAATTCCACTCCAAATCCTGGATTCCTATGGTCATCAGAAGAATTCCAGGCTGGAAGCAGCATGGAGCAGGCAGAACAGAGGCCAATTCATGCCTTTCATCCACCATATCTGGAATCTCGCCCAAGACGTCCACAATATCTGGGAAATCAACAAAACAGACAGTTTGAAAAAAATGACCAACCTGACAAAGTTGAACGGTTCCCACAAAATGTTCCTCTGGCACCCATAGCATCCAAACAGAAACATATCTCACAATTCAAAGAGTTCTCAGAAAATCAACCTCCCCTTGAAGTTAGTCCCAGGCCACAACAGCTAACCATCACAACTCGCAGACACAGAATTGGCCAGTTCAGCCACAATGGACAATTTGAACAGGGCCTACCAGATCAGTATAAACCACTGGTGAGGATAACACACAATCACCAACAGCCACGGCAACAAAGTCAACAAGAACCACAATTTCGTCCAGAACCACGGATACTCTCACAAAATAAAGAAAGAAGTAATGGCACAAGGACTTACAACCATATCAGATTCTTTCCAACTTCAGAAATAGAGGGTCAACTACCAGCAGAGACAGGATCATTTATTAACAACAGAGGAAATCATCTGAATGGGATTCAGCATACAACAGATAGACAGAGAACTTCACAGAATGCAGTCCAAGAGGTGACATCTAAATCATATGTTGAACTCAACAGGTCACGAACTACTGCAGTGAAAACTTTATCACAAATGACGTCAGTTGTACCTCAGATAACAGACAGAGGGATAACAGATCTGTCAAACAATCAATCTTCTTCAGAATCAATCACGGAAGGACATGTTTTTGATGACAGTGATGGGTTTCAAGAACCACAAAATGAGGGGCAGTACAAAAATGAAGATTTATTTCACCTCCATGACAATTCGACAAAAAGCGATATAAATGATGACATTGTATTTACAGAATCATTAGTGAAACATAGTAATAGAGATACCTCTGTCTTTGGAGATGACTTTAAAGATGAATCTGCTAAAATAGATCTCATCAAAGATCTGGGACTTTCTAAACCACCAACTGATATTCAGTTTAAGAATGAAGATTGGCATGGTGGATATGAAAATTCAGAAATACAAGATTATGTTCAACCTACTGAATCACTGCACCTTCTAGACATATCTAAAGCAACCACAGATTTGTCAACTAGGGAATATGCTGGTGATGTCACCTCTACTGGTCCATCTCAAAGTTTGTCCACTGGAAAGACACATAGATTCCGAACTTCTACAACAGCCCTGACTCCTGTACAGAATATGGCGAATAGTACCCAGAAACCAGCTGGAGAAGAAGTGCTTAATATTAAGAGTACATCCAAACCACACACAGTAATATCCAACACACATTATGGTGAATCAACTGGGCCTCCCAAAGAATTAACTAGAAATGATGCCACTGGCATAAGACAACCAATGAGATCTTGGCCAAAAAGTGCACCAATCTCATCAACAAGTGCACCAACTAAAGTCTCTTTTACAACTGAAGAATCTGTAGCCAAGAAACTGGAGCCAATATTTATTGAAATTATTCACCGAGGCACATCAGAACCTCCTGTTTTGAAAACTTACACAGTTGAGGAATTGGAGAAAAGAAGTGGTGCCACAGATGAAAACAGTTTGTCATCTATCAACCCTGAAATGTCCACTACCCTATCACTTTCACCATCACTGGTTACATCTTCCAGAAGAGTAAGACCACGAAAAAAACTTGTTTCCCTGACACCAGTTCCTGATGTCACACCCCCTAAATTAACTACACCCATTCCACCCACCACTCTCCATGTTACTTTTCCCAGAAAGTTGCACTCACCTGAGTTAACAATGACTTCTTCAAACCCATATGACAGAAATAAAATGAAAAGTGATGATGAACCTCAAAATTCATCAACATTTAGAACAAGGTCAAAGTCCCTGTATACTGAACATACAACACCTGTAAGTCCTGTGACTTTATCAAGAAGAGTGCAGCCACCCTTTGAATCATTGATTCAATTTAACAGTGGTTCCTCCATACCAGTAACTGCTTCTGCAGTGGGACCAGGCAGGCAGCAACATAAGACTGACACAGCAAACCAAGAAGCTTCCACAAGCTTTCAGGCAATAACAAATGGTAGACTTCTGAATACTGGTTCACACAGACTATCAGAGGAAACAAACTTTACACAGAACATCATGGTATCAACTGAACCCTCAGCTGCAACAGTAAGAATTAGTTCTGAACCCACCAAAAATTCAACAGTGTATATTAAAGTACGACACCAAACAACAAGTGAACCTAGCCCTGTGACAAATCTAAGGCAACGTCTTTTATCAAAGAAGCAAAAGACAATGACTGAGTCTGTTAAAAATACCACACCATTCTTAAATACATCTTTGGAGATGGGAATCTTGGTTACAGAACCAACTGTTGGTCCAGACATTCCTTTATCATTTGCACTGAAGGAAAAACCAACTTCTTCTCCACAGTACAGAATGAGGGATGGCCTTACAATTCCAGCATCATCAGGACCATCAACTCTTCATTCACTTGCAGTTTATTTTGCCACACAAGGCAGAAACGAGGAGACTACAATTCAAACCTTAACTGGTTTTAATTTTAAAAAGCACAAAGGAAAGGGGGAAGAGCCTACAACTGAAAGTGTACCTGTAACATCATTCACCATTCAGTATAGTTCAGCAATAGAAGGAAATGAAACAGACACTTCTGTAGTAGCTCCAAGTTTTTTAACAAAGTCAACAAGGGATTCATATTCTGAGTTATTTCCTAATACTAATGGAGATCAGAGCTCAGCAGTACAGGAACAAGTGAGATCTATGGCAATGACAACAGAGAAATCTGATATCAAATATTGGAAAACGACCCATTCTTCACACAATGAACTTAGAAACGAGCTTTTAGACAAGCTGGCTGAAATATCTGAAATGGAATTGAAAACATCAAGTGAAAAAACAGATGCTTCCTCTCAAAGAGAGGTGTCACATTCAGATACTGAAGACTTGCTGCAGGGTACTGACTCAAGAGACTTACGAGAATTGGCTCAGATTTTCAGTCATGCCCTCTCTGCCTATTTGGAAGATCCAGAGGAGTTCAAGAAAGTTCTTACTCAGATTAGACCCAAGGATCCTTCATCTATTTCCATAGATGATGTAAAACCGTTTGAGGTCAACCAACTTCAGAGTACCACAATAGGATCAGTGAGTCATAGCCCTTCTGTACCCCTGACAACATCAAGTACTGAATACTCTTCAGTTACCCAGGAGGACGAAGAAGTGTTAGACTTTTCTGATGTTTCCAAAGTTTCTAGAAGGAAGTCAAAAACAACAACTTTAATGCCTCCATATTCAAAATATGTTAGTACAGAAAAATTGAAAGATTTAATCTCAACATCTTTTGGAAACGCTGCTGCAGTGGTAACATCTCAGAATAACGGGGTAACACAAACTATATCAAAGTCACCTTTCACTGAAGCATTAGAAATTGCTGACCTTAAACCACCAGAGGAAGGTCTTCAGAATGCACAGTCTACATATTATATATTTCCCAACCAACAAAATCCAGCAAACACTGTTACTGTCTCTTCAGAAGTGTCAGAAAATCCACAGGCAGCTGAAGAACTTGGAGAGGATTACACTTTGCCACCTGGGACTAAGCAGTATCGTGGGCCTGGATATGGTCCACAGGTAGGAGAAGTGAAGTTTGCCCCAACAGCTGGGGGAGTTAATGATGCAAGCCGGCCCCGTTATGGAGGTTTCCAAAATAACTCGAAAGGAACCGCTAAAGAGGCTTCAAATGAATATACTGTGGTTCCTGAAATTAAGTATCATGTAAGATCCACAGAAAAGCCTATTTCAGCAACACAAAGCGTTGAAACAGCTTCAACAATGGAAGTTCATGCTAAAATTGGAAATATCTGGAATACTTTTGTACCACAAGAACTGAATAATTTAGCAGTTGGTGGTATTTCCCAGACTTCAGTTGAAAACATTCAGAAAGAACATATCCAGCCTCAAAATTTAATGCCACATTCAAAACAAACTGTACTTGGATCTAGTACAACTACTTTCACACCATTGCGAGCTAGTCAGCCTTCAGATGCTCTAAATCTTGAACGAACCTGGAGCTCTATGGGAAATATAGTTGATGCTTTAACAATAAATCGTGAATTGAGTGAATCGGATATTGAAGGAAGAACATCATCAACCACTGTGCAGAAAATAATATCATCTGTTACAACAACACAAATACCTGCTTCCTCCACAAAATCAGGGTTTAGAACTCCACACAGATCATCTTCAGTCTCTGACATTTTGAAACCTACTGTTACTGTTGGGGATGGTGAAGATCCAACACCTATTCTGCCTGACACTCATGGCACATCTAACAATGGTGGAATTTCAACAAAGTCTCGATCAGCACAGGAAAACAGACATTCTCAATTGGGATTTGAAGCTGAGAGTACAGATTCTCATGAGAACTCAAGTGATGATCCAAATCCCAAGGAAGAAGTACAACCATTAGATATTTCACATGTAACATTTTATTCAGAGAAGATAAAACCACAGCCTCCATCTTCAGCTTCCTTAATCCGAGAAACAAAATCTAGGAAAAACAGGGTAGAAGCTTTGATTAGTTCTTCAACAAGTAGTTACATACCTGGAAATGCCTCAATATCTAATAAAAATTCAGAAGGAATATCAATAAAAACACCTCTTAAAGATACTCCATTCAGAAATGAGCCAACATCCAGTACACAAACATATTCATCAACAATGGAATCAAAACCCACCATGACTACACACAACATGGCCATGAAGAATGGTTTTTTCCCTATTCAACAACGTTCAAGAAGTTATCAAGAGCCACATATGCTGGGACAAGGACTGATAAAGAATGAAACATTAAGAGAAGCATCAGAAATGCCACTGTCATCAAGACAATCTGTGCCTGCACCTTTTACAGAAACATCATTCCCAGCTGAGACTACCATTGCTTCATGGAAGCAAGAAATACAGCAGTCTGAGCAAGATGTTTCTAATGTGAACTTACAACCTGTACAGAGTTCAATGCGAGTGCCCATTTCTTCTTCCATTCCTCGATCAAGAGGGGCCTCCCCTTCAAGGAGAGCTAAAAATACCACAATAACACCGCCTCCTTATAATGGAAGAATCAATGTAGAATTTCTCAAAGATGATTCCCTTTTTGTGCCAAACACATCCATGTCAACACTTACTTTGCTAGCCAGTAGAGATTCAGTAACTTTTTCTCCAGACAATAATGCATTATCTAGAGGAGCAAAGTTTTCTGAGAAACAGAAATCATTAAAAAAGGAGTTCTTGCCAACAGAGCTGAACAATGCATCAAATTCTTGGCAGTCAGTCAGAATAAGAACCATGATCCCTTCTGCAGAGAGTTCAAATTCATCCACTTCTCCCAATGTATCAACATTCGCAAATATATTCTCATCTAACAGATCCCTCACATCTATGTCCAGAACAAGTTTAGAGACAGATTTAAACGTTGATGATGGAACCACAGATCAGTTACAAGCCTTAGAAAACTTGCAAAAAATTTTATTCTTTGCCAATTCTACCACAGCTGAAGAGGGGTCCATGTATGGTAATCTGAATGAATCTAATACCCTTTCTCTGATCAATGCAATGAAACAGGCTGTAACCAATTCAACAGTTCAACGTTTGGTTCTGTTATTAGTGAGTAGCTTTAGGGAAAATGCACCACAAGAAACTCGGTTGCAGCTCATAAACGCACTTCTAAGAATGCCAGTTGATCACAGACTGTCAGAGGCACAGCAAGACTCAGTATCAACTTTACTGAAAGAAAGTATGGAATTTTTGTCAGAAAAATCCAGTGAGAGAGATACTGCAACCACTGTGTCTGGATGTAAGTCACATCCAAGTTCGATCCTTGAAACATCCTCTCAGAATTCCATGATTACACAGCCTAACTTCGAGAACAAGCATCTGATCACAACTGACGTTCCTGCAACAAAGTTCCGAACTCGTGGGAGGAAGAATCCTCAGGTTGCAACTCCTCAAGTGCATCCGATAACAACAACAACAGTTCACAGTAAAGGCAGGAGATTAGTGAGAGTCAGAGTCATAAGTGAGAGACCTCGGACAGTACCCAGCACGACATCATCAGTGGAGGAAATTTCACAGCCTGAAGAAGGTGCCTCACTGCCACAATCTGACACAAGAGCTGTAGAACTTCTCCGGTCCCTGTATTCCTTGGCTTCAAGATGGGGTTAAATCTTGTCCTTGATGAGAAATTTTAAAGCACTGAATAGTACAGTCCTGGTCCTAGAAACTGCACTAAGTTCACGTGATATATTGATGTAAGCAAATCTATACTAATTTTTTACTGATGGATGAAGTTTCCTTGATCATGACTGTACACCCCTACCACATAATGTGATTATAGTGAATTGCGGATCATAATGCATAATTCATGTGGTACAGATCACCCCAATTTATGTTGCTGTTTGAGTCAGATTGATGCTTATTGTTTGGCACCATGTAGTGTTCCTGCATATTATCTAATTATGCATGAAGCTACATGATAATGTGCTCTCTTAAACCTTAATAGGCATGTGCAAAGAGATTATGGAACTGAGCCATAAGTGGCATACAGAAGCAAAAATAATGGTTTTATCTCTGCTACTGTGGATCCTATATATGATTAGAATCAGCAAAGATGGAAAAATAAATTAATTGAAGATGGTTGTATCATCAGAACATCTACACTTAACAAAAACTGAAACAAATTTTCAGACATATTTTTTTTTTATTATTCGAATTGTTTCCTGTAACATTTGAAACATATGAAACTGTAAGGCCACCTGTACAATTTCACTCTGAGACCCTTGTGGTCTGAGTGTTTGTGGTATTACTTATACATTGCATGTTTCAGCACAATGCTTACCCTGTTTCTGCCATAGTCACCTAACTGATTGCATTTTCATCAAATGGACCAGTTTCTTTCATCTCGTTGAAAACAAAATTCCTTCTGCAATGAGCAGTGAATATTCATCTCATTGTTACATGGAAATGGGTTGCATAAGGACAATTTCAGGTGGGTTCAGATTGGGAACTTGTATAAAATACGTATGAAATTGTACACAACATAAATTTTTGGACAGATATATGATTCATTCTACAAAAAATTGCAGGTATAAAGAGTTTACATTCAGGAACATTTTTTATGGACATGATATCAGATGAAGGAAGAATTGTAGAATGTAGGCACAAACTTTTTAATCTAAATTGCTTTCTGAAGGAAACAAAGTATGCTTACAAGAAAGTCACAATTTGTAATTTTCTGGAGTCATTAATAACAAGATGGGTGATATAAGAACATGTGAAATGGGAACAACACTAGCATCATGTAATATGGGGCTTTGAAATGACATATGGTAATGGAGCTTGACAAAATATGAAGCCCCTGTTGATGTAATTCGCTTACAGAATAAAGAAACGGTGTCTGTATTAAATCCATGGGTCCTATTCAACTTTCATTCTTTGTGGCAATATTTATTGATTCACTGGAACTAGGAATGTGAAATATGGTAAGGAGATAGGTCACAAACATACCTACAAATTCTGTATGAAATACTGTTTTAACATATTGCAGGTAGGCAGTGGATCAATAAGCACATTTCCTAGGTAACACAGTCAACTATAGAACTTGAGTTACTAGAGTTTTGATACACACAGTGTAACTTTAACTGACTGAAAGCCAGTATCCATGAAAACAAACCGTTCAAAGCACAGTAACAGCTAAGAACGCAGTAAGAGTAGTGTTGAAAGAGGTGACTTATACAAGGTTTGCTGAAGTATTATAACAATAGAGCTTGCCAGATGAATCATTTAATTATGGAATTAATTAATTATGGGATTACAGATTTGCAGAATTACTAAATTATGGACTTAAGGAATTGGACTTGGCTTTGTGCAGACTTAAATCACCCAATTTATACAAGGAGCATCCATGTGTTGTGAAGTGTTGAAGACTTTTCTTTATGTGTTATTGTTCCAGTAATCTTTTGAAGTGTTATAATTATTTGTAGTTACGACTTGTGAACATCCAATAAACCGAGTCACCTATTCCAGAACCCATTAATTATTAGCCACATAACCAGGATACGTGGCACTATTTATGTCAATAGCATAAACGATGATGAATACAACAACAATAACATAACTCAGTACTTTGTGATATGTAAAGATATTAAGAGGCACTGAGCTTCTTGTTATTGGACTGTATCATCCACAGTGCCTGTCAGTCAGTTAGTTCTAAACAAGAAGCAGACTGAGGTTCATCAAAATTTAAAAAAATCTCTTCTCATATTTTCACATTAAGTTGAAAAGTTACTTCCAATGATTGACATTTTTCCAGCAGGACAGCTACCTGTAACTTTGCTATTTTAAGCAATACTTGAATTATTCTTGGTTTATTTAATTATCAAGCGCTAAGAGTATATAGAGGTTCTATATGGGTGTGAAACTTGGTCTCTGACATTAAGGGAGGAACATAGACTGAGGGTGTTTGAGAACAGGGTGTTGAGGAGAATATTTGGACCAAAGAGAGATGAAGTGACAGGAGGTTGGAGAAAACTGCATAATGAGGAACTTCATAACTTGTACTTTTCTCCAAGAATAATTAGAATGATCAAGTCAAGGAGGACGAGGTGGGCAGGTCATGTAGCACGAATGGGGGAGACGAGTAATGCGTATAGGATATTAGTGGGAAAGCCAGAAGGAAAGAGACCACTGGGAAGACCAGGGCATAGGTGGGTGGACAATATTAGAATGGATCTTCGAGAAATAGGATGGGATGATATGGATTGGATAGATGTGGCTCAGGATAGGGACCAGTGGAGGGCTCTTGTGAACACGGTAATGAACCTTCGGGTTCCATAAAGTGCTGGGAAATTCTTGAGTAGCTGCAGAATTGGCGGCTCCTCCAGAAGGGCTCAGTTTCATGAGTAAGTAAGTAAGTAAGTAAGTAAGTAAATAAGAGTATATAGCAAATGGTAAGATGGTAATAGGGCGAAAAGACAATAATAAATTGGAAAGGATGTGGAAGTTGTTTGGACCTAATACAGTTTCTTTGAGGGGATTGAAAAAGACCAATAGAAACTTCAGCATTCATAAATAATCTCTGGGATCAAGATGTGAGCACAGGGCTTGCAGAGTAAGAAGCAGGATGGCAAAATACTTGACCACAATGTTAGGTAGACCTGCCTGATAAATGAATTCAGTGTGACACTCTAGAGCAGTGGATTGTTCTGAGAAATATTCATCATAAATTTTGTATTTGAATATTGCATCATATGTTTTCTATTAATTCTGATTTGGTGACTGTTAATTTTGGCTCTATTGTTCTGAGTTTTAAGCTTATGTACAACCTCTTTATTAATGGTCACAACACAACAAATATCAAGGTCAGTGCCCAGCTACAGCTCTGCTACACGTTTCGGCTATCAGTAGCCATCATTAGGCAAATACATGGCTAAACATTAATACACCACTGAACCGCAGTACTATTAAACTGGATACAGTACTATTAGTCATATAAAACACTTGACACAAAAAATACAAACAATCAGATAATATAAAATAGAAGTTATATTGTAAAACAAGAATGAAACTTTAACTGATGTTTTATAACATAGAATCAGTCATTGGTTTTGCAATTTCATACGTTCCCACGGACAAATTGGAAATTTCTATATTTTCTCTTTTTGTATATAAGATTGTATAAGAGGCTCGTGATGTAGATGTTAATATTAATTGTTTAGTTGATGCCTCATCTTACAACAGGATGCATGAAATGAAAATTAAGCTTATGTATTTTCTTCTCCACTTCTACTGTGCCGTTTTCTAATACTGCTGATATTTCATGAAATGACTCTCTTCATTTATTCTTCTTTCTGAATTCTTTGTGTTTGAACTTCAGACATTTTCTTTTTTATATTTCTTTTATTAATCATCATGTTGCAAAGCTTGATCACATCATAGACACATCATTCGGCTCAAATAAATCCCAAGGGACACCCATGGTAGAAAAATGAAATGCTGGAAAAATTATGCTTATATTCATGCACAGGTTCCAGAACACAAAATGTTATCGCTCATCAAGTTACACAAGGAAATGTGTCCACATATATAAAGCAATTAAACAGAACTTCGTGTCACACAGTCTTGTTCTATGAAATTCAGAACTTGTATAGAACGCATGTTCCATGAAATAAGTTCCCAACATAAACACATATTTGTGACTATACACGCCATCCATACTTTCATATAATAACTGATGTAATTGCTGCTAGTGTTCATGTGTGACATACATGCCTCTTTATTTGGTGATATGTCTTTATGTAGGATAAACTATATGTGAATATATTGTTCAGAATTTGTAATATTGTCATGTGTAGGATGGTACGTGTGACGAAAATAATGGTTTCTAGTTCAGATGATTGGATTTATTAGCACTTCGGTTACAAGTTCCCTTAATTACCATTAATACAACGCTACTCTTGATTTCCACAAGTACTGGGATTCGCAGTTTCCATTAGTCATCTTATAGCAATGGCTTCCAATGCAGAAATTAGCACTTCAAATCACTATGAAGTCTTTGTGATATTTCTTCTTCAACATTCTGGAACCTTGGAACTAAAAATTCTTCTGGACTCACTCTTCCAGCTTACGACTGACTTGTAACTGTCCTGAACTGAACTTACTTCAGCATTTGCTTCTCTTATAAGCACTCTGCATAGGCCTCACAGAAAACGTCTCTTTTGTTGACAATGTCACCGCTTTCGTAGCACAGTGATAGAAAAGTTTCCGATATATTTGTTTGTGTGGATGAAAACATTGTTCCAATTTCAATGTTGAGATATGTTGTTACAGAAACTTCCTTTTTCAGGATGGAAATTATCCCTTAAATGAATAATGTTTAGTCATCTGGAGTTTGGATATCGGCCAGTTCAAATCACTATATGCAAGGAGAGGAAGAAATGTATGAAATGAATATTCTCTGATAAACCATAGTTTTATATGGAATATTATATATATGGATTGTCCAAAGGAGTTCACAAAGTAACAGAGTTTCAGAACCACTGGTCTGTGTTGATTCTTCTGCCTCATTTTGGCAAATATTTAACTCTTTTCCATTTCCACTTATTCAATAAATCCAACCTGAACAGAATTGTGTATAACTCAAAATGAACTTGGGCTGAGAAGTTTAGAATACATAGGTCATATAAATGGAATGTCAGTACTGAGGCAACAGAATTATATAATGTAAATGGTGAGGATAATGGCATTCGAGACTTCCTCATTTTAGTTACTATAGGATTCTGATGATGATGTATACCACGCAGAGATACTGGGACGAGTGGTTGAGGCTAGCTCTTTCTAAGGGACCCAACAGATTAGGTGTTTCCCTCACCTGAGGATGGAAACAGATCCAGTTTCCGAAACGTCGTGTTTTTCTTAGTTATCTTAAAAACTAGGATGATGGATAAAGTCCGAAAACCCAATTCCTCATTTTAGCTTACTATTATTTCCCTCCAGCTCTCTGGCATATGTCAACCAGTCCAATATGCTTGTCGCTTCTGTAGGTGTATCAGTGGCTGGACTACTGGAAGGGAATGCATGGAAGTAAGTTGGAGAGGAAAAAAGTAACAAGTTGAAAAAATTTATAAGGGGTTGAAAAATGGGACGTCTTTCTGTGATCTGAGTATAAGATTTAATCTTTTGAGGTGTTTTGAAAAATCAGCCAGAAAGAACTGCGTCTTATTAAATACGAGCAAGCCACAAATAAGCTACAATGTTAAAAAAATATAAAACCTATAAATTCAAAACTGAACACTTCAGTAACAATGCATTTTTCGTAATTATAGGTACATCAGTTGAGGGAATTGGGATTTAAACTATCATCCCTTTTCTTCTCCTGTGAATTAATGAAGGAAATCAGTATAAGAAAAATAATACATACTATGTATTTGATGCATAACTGGGATTCATTAAATTCTGCATAACAGCCATTATGTTGAGGAAGTCTGTGGGGCTTAACAAGGCTCTTTTATAGTGTTTACTGGAGACTCAGAGGATGTAAAGCAGTTGCTTAGAACTGTATCTCTAAGGCCCATATGAACCTTTGTGACATGGTGTTAAAACAGTGTAAATATTAAAATCCATACAAATACAATTCTGAAATAAATTATGCATTAAACTTTTGCATGAATTTTATGTAGGTACTGGTCAAAAGAATATTAGTTACAGATAAATGAAATCGTAATTTTCTGTTAGAAGAAAGTGGCTGAAATAGAGTGGCGACTTTGCTGACAGTGCAACTTTGAGCACAATAAGAGTGGCATCAGATGCTGATGTTTAATGTAATCTGTACTGAATTCTTATTGGAACATAGTCCAAGTGATTCAATTAGAATTAGGCAAATGACTGAGAGAGAGAGAGAGACATTGTAACATATTTTTGTACTATAATATAATTGTGAATAAATCTAATGCTGGTGTTGTTATGTTCGTTATATCTCATCTAATTTTGCCGAAAGAAAGAATTTATGGTAAGAATTTAAATTGTTGAGTTCCCTTTAGATCTTTGTTGAGCATCTAATTATTTTGTACTCAAAGTTTGGATATTATCCATCTCCCAAGATTATTAAAATCATGTCTTTAGTAAACAGTTCTGTTTCTTCCATAATTAAATTATTTTCTGAATGCAGCACACTCTGAAAACTTCAAACCTCCGTCAAAGCTTCAAGTCAGAGCTCATGAATTTTGGGTCTAATAGGCAATGATTGATTATTGACTGTATGTGTATGATATGTACCTACAGGGGTCACTTACTATCAAGATGGTATTAATCATTAGATGCCATTGACCTGTGCACTTTCGTGTCCTGGGAAAATAAAATGGTTTGGAAAGGAATACAGGGCAGAAATAAACTGGAGGTAAACAGAATTTATAAGACACTTCAAGTCTTATGTCTTAAATTGACAGAAAATATTTTACAACAGTATATTAAAATCCCATATCCCATACTGAGGGACACACAGTAGCATAGTTGGTGGAGGCACTATGCTATAAGCTGAAAGGTTGTGGGTTCCTTTCCTGATGAGGTCATTGGATTTTTTCAATTTACCTAATCCTTTCAGCCGCCGGACCGACTCAGCTTCTAACAGAAATGAGTACCGGGAATCTTCCAGGGGGGTAAGGGGTGGCTGGCACGTAAGGCCGACAACCTTACAGCCATCTGTGAACCGATGGGCTGGAAAATGTGAGAGCCTCGACATCTCACAACCCTATGGGTCTTCATGGCCTGTTATAGGGATAGATATAACTTTTACATATCGCATAGTGAGCGTTTCTGGAAAGGGATAACTATTTCCATTGGTTATAGCCTATTTCCAGAAACAAGATACTATTGCCCTGCTGAAGTGTCAGTTACTTCAAACATTGCAAATGAAGATGAAGTTTACATTGCAATAAGATTATTTCCGGATCGCATATGATCTGATAGATAGAAACCAATGTTCCAAAGGAACCTGTTACCTTTATCTTCAATGTACAAGTGCAATGGTTGTTCCATGAAGATGGAGGCAAAATGTTTGCCTGAAGACAGTTGAGATCCAACCACGGCCAAAGATAGCTGAGACGATGCATGGAAGTATTGGGCCACAAGTCAAGTGGTGACAGTCACAATATTTTATTTTATTGTTTATTTTTATTCGTTGATTTTCTCTTTTGTTTATTTATTGTTGTACATTTTTTTCTATCTCCTTTAACATGCCACCTACACGAAGTAAATTGAGTGGAAAAGTGTTCCATTCTCAATCAAGAGAAATTGCAGTCCATTCGCGGAGATGAGAGAGTCCTCGTAAATAAATGCACGCGGTATCTCCTTCGCTCTTTGAATGAAATCATGCAGCGATCACGTGATGCGTGTACCATTGCAAGGGCGTCCAAAGTTCACTCTGCAATCTGAATGCAGGTTAACGTGCGTCCGAGTGAGTACACTGAAGTAACTGCGCGCTTTGTCCAATCCTTGTTGTCAGCTGTGGCGATGGGGGGCTTGCTTTGTTTACGCTAACTGTCTCGCCCCCTCGAATGGACTTATAGTAATGTACGTGTATATAAGTATATGAAAGAGGCTGGGCCAACAATTACAGTGAAGAACATAGGAGTGGAAGTAGCAAAGGCAACAGGTGTATCGGAAAGTAATGTCAGAAGAATAATAAGAGAAACAAAATATCGAATCTGGGCCTTCCACTTCCTTTTCGACACCCCATAAAGAAAGACCTGTGGGGCTCTTATGTAGTTTTGTCATTACTCCGATGACAACCCACTTCTTCGGAACAGTTTGTTGGCCCTGAAAAGGACTGTGGTTGCTGAGATGCTTGACCGGTGAGGTAGCGCGGCGCGCGCCGGTAGGTAGAGAGGTTAGTTGCGGTGAGTGGCCTGGCCGCAGTGCGGCCGTGGCTGGAGGTTGCTTGGTTGCCGTGCGGCAGCGTGAGTTGGAGGTTGCTTGATCGCAGCGCGGCGGCTGCTGGTGAAAGGCTAGTCGTTGAGCGCGGTCGTAGGAGTTATGAGGCAGTGGCTACGCCAGATGCCCAGTGGGTCGGACAGTAACACGACCACCGGCGAGTCCAGGCGCGGTGCCCCAGTGAGTCGGGTGTGAAAGAGCCGGAGGGCCGAGGCAGTCGTGCCTGGCGCAGCCTGCCGATGCCTCCGAAGACCGAGCGCTGGCGACGAAGCCTGCTGGCTGATGTTGCTTGGTGTGGCTAGCTCGTAGACTGATGATCGACTGAATCTCGGCGTTGGAGCTGCCCCTTTTTATACACTGCTCGGTGGGCGGAGCGAAATTTGAAATTGAGGAGGAAGAATTGATTGGCTAGCGCGCGTAATGGTGTAGATGCGGGCTAGCAGCGAGCGCAGTATAAATGCGAACGTTTGAAGCAATCTGATTGGTTAGCGCGCGTGATGGTGAAAAGTGATGTGAAGAGCGAGCTTTGCAGAATTGCGTGATAATGTGGATGACAACCACCCGAGGGTCGCCTTCAGACGAAAGGATAGCAAGAAACCTTCCGCTCTTCCTTATCACCCTAC
>NW_019731226.1:4414-4686 GCF_002891405.2 Cryptotermes secundus | reverse complement strand
TAAACAGCTGCAAGACCTACACGTAGATGTGGCCCTGTTTTCAGAGACACATCTGAAACCTCATGAGAGGTTCTTTATTCCAAATTACCACTTTTATAGAATCGACCGCCAGTCGGGAAGAAAGGGCGACTCTGCCGTTGCAGTAAGAAAAGGCATTCCCCACAACCATGTAGACCTACCACCCCTTGTTTCAGTAGAAGCGACAGGGGTCTGCATACCAATTGGTAATAGCGAAGTGCTGCTTGCAGCCGTTTATAAATCTCCAAGCAAAG
>NW_019731226.1:3100-4297 GCF_002891405.2 Cryptotermes secundus | reverse complement strand
ATTTATTTGATATGGGCGATTTCGAAATCTCAGCTCCACAGTGCCCCACTCACTATTCCCCTGCGGGAAATGGTGACGTGCTAGACATTGTGGTTCACAGAAATATCAGAGTGTCAGATGTCATCGTCACTGATATTTTGGACTCAGATCACCTACCACTAGTATTTCACATACTGGATCACGTTAAAATTAGCAATCTTTCGGAACCCATTGAAAAATTTACAGATTGGGAGCGGTTTCAAAGCCTCGCTTCTGAACTAATATCACCTAAACTAGAAATAAATTCGGGGGTAGAAGCCGATAAAGCGGCACGCGACTTTGCAGCCTCTATTGCTTCGGCATATAGGCTGTCGACAAGTAAAGTTACACTTTCGGACATAAACAACGATCTTCCTGGTCTAGATCGTTTGATAAAATATAAACAGAGGCTACGAAAACTGTGGCAAGAAACCAGGGATCCAGCGTGTAAAACGGCAGTCAATTGGGTCACCAAATCAATCAGGCGAATGACCCGTAAAAAGGCACTTGAACGGTGGGAAACAAAAATAAGCAACGCTGAAGTCACACCTCAGTGTATATGGCCCATTGCGAAATCTCTCCTTAAGAGAGACGGACCAAGGGCACCAACTGCTATTCATGGTTCTTCTGGCCTAAAATTTCATCCTTCTGAAAAAGCCAATGAAATTGCCGACTGTTTGGAAATTCAATTCACGCCACATGACCTGTGCGACGAAAACCATGAACAGCGGGTGGAGGCTAGAGTTCAAGCTCTGCTGGAAGCCGTGGATGAAAACCCCCCTCTAAGGATCAGACCATGTGACGTTCAGAAATTAATAAAATCCCTGAAATTAAAAAAGGCCTGTGGAATTGACGGCATCCCAAATGAATGCCTCAGGCACCTTCCAAGGCGACCATTGGTTCACCTAACTCACTTATTCAATCACTGTTTTCGGCTCTCTCACTTTCCAAATACTTGGAAGGAAGCAAAAATAATAACTTTACCTAAACCGGGTAAAGACCCGAAATTTCCTCAAAATTTACGTCCGATCAGCCTCCTGTCCTCGACAGGAAAACTATTCGAAAAAGTAATTTAAAATTCCTCCGTAAGCACATTGAAGAACGAGGCCTGCTCAACGCAAGTCAATTTGGTTTTCGTGCACGTCACAGCACGACATTGCAATGTATGAGGCTGGCGGA
>NW_019731226.1:0-3042 GCF_002891405.2 Cryptotermes secundus | reverse complement strand
GGGGGGGGGTCCTAGCTTGTTGCTACCAGATTTGTTGTCATTCGGTCTTCCTCTGACCTGTCTCTTTCTCTTTCTAGAGCCTAGTCTGATCAGCTGTTCTACCCTCATATTCCTTACTCACTCTCTTTTCTAGGCGAATGAACCTCTTTACATGTTGGGTTCATTAAACTTCTAGTGAACATCACAAAACAAATTTCTTGCTGCACAATACAGCGATTACATTGCCTTTCTTCCTCACTCACACTTTCATTCACCCTTTGTCTCCTGTCAAGTTGTCCTTCGTCTTCATACCCCCAGTTTCTATGTGCAAACATTTGGAACTGGGATGTGCTACTCGTGTAATTCCCGTATACCGAGATTACATACAATTTCTAGATATCACTGAATCAAGATTTTTAGATTCTGAAAATTTTGATAGACTGGTCCGCAAACATCGGTGAATGAATTAACTGTCGTCTACCTATGTTACCACATTTTCTCGGTTGGCCCCACCCAACGCTAATTTAATGGCACGTACAACAAACACGGGTAACGAGTTTCGGAAACCGTAAGGCACTCGTTTGTATTGGTACACAGTTGTGTACCAATTCAGGATCGACATTTGATTCGTCGTCCTTAAAGAAGAGTTTGATCATTCAGACGTATGGAGCACTGGATGGTCATAGGAATTCTAAATGAGGATTCCAATTAAAATGATTTTTGAAATCACGAAGGGAGAACATCTGCAGGAAGTGCCCATAAGCACGTCTCTCCCCAAAAGGGTGAACCTCTTATTTTGTATTCACTCAGAATTTCGGGGTCTAGACTACCCCATACAGGAAACGGACAAGTTAGAATAAACAAGTAGGGTAGCTCGTGGTGCACGGTACACTATCACATGTCGTAAAATTATGCGGGGGTTGAATATATATTACACCTTCCTCCTTACAAAAAAAAAAATTAAGCAATGATTTGCTTACATTTTTTCTTCCTGGTACATTTACATTATAATTAACTTATATATGCACGTGATACACTTTACTCAGCATCCGCACTCCTTCAAAATCGCACTCGTTCACATCACTGTGAAACCAACTGATTACATGACATAAAATTACTTGTTATTACACTTAAAAGATGAATAAGATATTACACAAACATAAAATCCTTATATTGGAAATCAATGCTGCCAAGCATTGCCATGTGCTAACGCTTGCCAGAAGGACCAGTGCGTTTAGCGCTTGCAGTCAAGGACACTAACTCAGTAATTTCCTGACTGTCATTTTGCTATCCTCTGTGTTTAATGCTAGGCCTAGACGAAGGACATCGCAAACTTTCTCTAGATGAATGAATTGAATTTACTATTTTGGGCTTAAACACTATTGTTGTACATGGGTTGTTATCTTTCCACCATTTAAGGAAATTAGGGCATCTTCTGCGGCAACATTTGCAGCAACAACAGTAACAAAAAATGACCAAAATTAAACATGTAGTAATCATTCCTACATAATACAAAAATGACAAATGAGAATCTATATTGGAGTGCTTCAGTTTTAGCTCTTCCTCTGATATGAGTTTCTCTACCTCCTCTACTCTGTAACTTGCTAATTTTAAGTCATCAAGATGACTGACCACACCTTTTATCAGTAGATCCAAATGCATTTTGTTTAGTTTTATATTTTTTCTTCAGGCAAGCAACAATCATATTCAAGGGTTAGGGGTGGAATAATATCCTTGTCTGTATTGTTGGAAGCAAAGGTAGCATGGGCCTGAATGAGAACCTTGCTCCCGTAGCCCTTACACAAGCCGTGCAACTTGAGCTTTCCTGTGCCATGTATCTGAACGTCAGAGGGTTCCTGACCCGAACACAGCACAGTGAGTGTATCCACTACTGGAGCAACATATAACCATTCATTGTTATTTAACTGGGTCCACAGTGTTTGGTTCAGTTCTACTATTCTCTGAGAACAACTGCTGGGTATATTTCTAATGGACTGAAGCAGTTCGGCTTCACATTCTTCATTTACATGTTTCACTTGAACAGGGTAATTTTGTCCACACAGCCGATGGTTGGTAGCCATCAGTTTACACTCCTTAAATTCGTGTACCCTTAATCTAGCATAATATTGCTTGGCTATGTCCATTAACAAATACTCACGTTCTGGCAATATAAATGTAAATTTAAAGTCAGTATTCCTTATCTTAATCGGCAATGGCAAAACATGATACACAATATATTTCACATGACTTGTCAAATGTATGCGAATTACATACACAAAATAATTTCCTTTCAAAAATATATCTACTTCACTAATCCTTAAAACTAAATGCTGGTAGGCTGCACTCAATGGTCGCATCCTCAATTCTGGTTAACTGTTTTACAAGTAGAAGAAAGCAGTCTTCTGGGATTTGGCACCGTGTGTATGTAGTGTTAACCGACGTTTCGGAGGAACATATCGCCTCCATCTTCAGGGTAGAAGAAAAAATATAAGAAATCTGCAAGCGAAGAGACCGTGATAACCGGTTAAAGCAGACTTATATGTTTTACAAGTAGTTTCATATTTTCTACCTCCTCAATCTGTTTATCCAAATATCTGATGGTTTTCATGCAATCAGTGAAATTGATCCAAAATGTGTGTTTGTGCTCTGTTGTGACCCAAGATGTTGGCTGGTCGACTGAGTTACGTTGGCCGAGCGGTAGCGTAATAACTCAGTGATGGTGATTGTCAGTTGGCTGCCTGAGCGTGTATTCCAACCACAAAGAGCAAATACTCACTACAGAGATTAGAGGATTTATTGACTCCAAAAACATCGCATTAAGATCGCATTAAGTGGAGGAACTGTTTTGGAAGAGATTGTGGACCTGTCGTCTGACAGATTACTGATGAATGAATGAATGCGTATATTGCATACAAGTGCTGGTGGACGTCAGCCTGGCCAGCCTTCTCATAGCCCCAACCCAGACAAAATGCACCCTTCAACTTTCCTCTTCTTCTTTAAAATCCAATCTAAAACTACACTTGCAGTCCAATGTCTCGAGACATGAACCCTCACGCAGATCAG
>NW_019731225.1:900607-905686 GCF_002891405.2 Cryptotermes secundus | reverse complement strand
GCTTAAAGATATGTTCCTTATTTATAGCTTTGAAGGTAATTAGTATATGTATATGTATAATATACATCCCATCGTAAATGCAACAATTTATTTGTAGTTCTTTGTCTTTCTTCTTTTACACTACATATTTCGGCCATAACTGGCCATCATCAGGTGTATTTTCACTTATGTAGCAGTCACACTGCACGTAATTTAAAATTTAAAAACACCAGCTCTCTCAATTGTCATTGCTGCGTTTCAATCGGTCCCGATATACTAGAATCTACTTGCTGATTTTGTCAGTTATGTTTAAAATCATAACTGACAAAATCAGCAAGGTATATTGGGACCAATTGAAACGCAGCAATGACAATTGAGAGAGCTGGTGTTTTTAAATTTTAAATTACGTGCAGTGTGACAGCTATGTAAGTGAAAATACACCTGATGATGGCCAGTTATGGCCGAAACATGTAGTGTAAAATAAGAAAGACAAAGAATTACAAATAAATTGTTGCATTTATGATGGTATATATATTATACATATAGACTCTTAAACTCAGCTTACTTTTCTGCTGTATTATATCTTGGTGTATGATGCATGTGAATTTTTTTGTGTTTTTGGTGTCAGTTTAAATCTGTCAGGTATAGTTGGCCCAATCTTGTTTGCTTGTTTTGTAGGCAATTTTGTTTACATGCTTTATCCTATCACCCATACAGATCAGCTGGTTCCAAATTAAGTGGAGCATGCTATGCAGTTAGATTTATGTTGCACATCAGCAACAATGACACCCTCAAATCAATTTACTTTGCTTACTTTCACTCTCTAATGAAGTATGGAATAATTCTGGGGGTAATTCATCTGACAGTATAAAGGTGTTTATATTGCAAAAGAAAATTATTAGAATCATGATGGGTGTCAAATCTCTTAACTCTTGTAGAGACCAATTTAAGAGATTACAGTTCTTAACTCTTCCATGTGAATAAATGTATTTATTGATAAGCCTAATCAAAAATAACCTTGAACTTTTTCAGACCAATGCAGATGTACACAGTATTAACACAAGACACAAGCACTGTATTCATAAGCCAAATGCTACCCTGTCATGCTTTCAGAAATGTGCATATTACACTGGGATCAAAATCTTCAGTAAACTGCCCTTGGATATCAAGTCTTATGAAGGAAAAAGCATGACTTAAAACAGCACTAAAACGACATTTAAGGGAGTATTAACTTGAAAAATCTGTAAAAAATTTGAAATTTTTGTTTTTGTGTTTTTAAACTAACGATAGTTCATAGAATCGTCCTGTTTTTTTCGCGAAATTCCAAACTTTACCCCTCCCCCGAAGCATTTAAAGTCCAGCTTACCAAGAATTTAAATGCCTGCTCGAGGGAGCCACACCATCTACATCATAATCTTTTTGTCTGTTTTGGAATGATTTGTCTATTTATAATTAGCGGGTTCTGTGTTGTATGTTGGCTAGACTGGTGGGTTGCCTGTCTGGAAAGGAAATGAAGGCTATTTCCGCATTATTTACAAATATTTCCTTCGTTGTGGGTGTTCAAATATTTCTTTGTGAAAGTTGTATTATCTTTTTAAAAATGCCACGTGGTGAATCTCGTTGGTCTAAATATAGGAAATTCTATGGTAATATACCAAATAGAAGTACCATAAATGTTTGTGATAGTGGACACTCCGAAAGAAAATAGTTTTAATGTAACGTAAATATCGATGAGAATGAGGTTAGTAATGTTACTTCCAGTTCAAGCAAATTAGAAGACATTTTTGTCTCATACGAAAGTGAAAATTTGAAAGACTTTATCGGGTTACAGGCATGTTTCTATGGCAGTAATTGACAGTATATTAGAAAATGGTGTGTGTCCTGAATGTAAAACTGGTCAATTAAAAATCGGAAGATTTGCAGTGTCGTAGAGGTTGGGCTTCAAAATTCTATCTTCTACATCATGTGGACTGAATAAAAAGTATTTTACTTATCTCACTTCAGAAAATGGACAGTATGAAGTTAATCTTAGATCAGTATATGCACTGAGATGTATAGGAAAGGGCCATGCTGCAGGTGAAATTTTCAAAGCCATCATGGACATGCCTCCACCAGTAGCAGATTTTCAACGTTACAGTAAAATAGTTAATGATACTATGTGTGTGAAGTAGCAGAAGACAGTATGAAGAGGGCTTCTGCAGAATGTAAAGTTGTAAATGATGGTTAGCGTGATATTGCTGTGACTGTGGATGGTACCTGGATGAGGTGTGGACATGTTTCCAAAACACAAAATGTAAAGTAGTTACTATAGGATTCTGACGATGGTGTATAACACATTGATATATTGGATGGATAAAGTCCAAAAACCCAATATATCAACAAAATGTAAATTTCTTTTTTATTTACATAATATTAGCAATCAGAATTATGTTTGATTCTATAAGCTAATTTGCTGTAGTATTCTTCGTGACATGGAGAGGGCTTATCCATAGATAAGTCCTCGTTACCCCTCTCTCAGGTCGGCCGGCCGATTCCTTTTTAGTCTTCGTCCATTGTGTGGTTCCAGCAACGGTTGCATTAGTACGTTCTCATGTCCTATTTTGTTGAGGTATCTTGTGCTTTTCCCTTTTATGACTTCCTTCACTAGCGGCACTTTCAGGTCTTCATGGAGTGTTATATTGGAAACATACCATGGGGCATAGTAATCATACATAGTATCTTTGACTGACATCTTTGGATTATGGAAATATTGGTTTGCTAGCACATCCCCATATTTCCACTCCATATACCCAAATTGGTTCTATTATTGTTNATTTGATTTAGATGATTTTGCAAAGTGAAGGTAGCTATTGCTGGATCTGTGTTGGCTGACAGGATCACGGTATCATCCGCAAATGTGCCCATTGTTGTGTTGGCATTGACTGGTAGGTCTGCTGTATACAGTAAATACAGCAGTGAGCCTAAGACACTGCCTTGTGGTACACCTGATTTTATTGCAAAATTGTTAGATATGCTATCATTGACTCTCGTTCTGAACTCTCTGTCATTTATATAGGATTTTAATAAGTGGAAATAAGTGATGGGCAGATATTTTTTGATTTTGTACAGTAGTCCTGGATACCATACCTTATCAAAGGCTTGACTTGCATCGAGGAAGACCAGTGTGCAGTATTCTTTATTTTCTATTGCTTGGTGTATTTTATGTGTTATTCTATGTATCTGCTGTACAGTGGAGTGGTTTTCTCTGAAACCAAATTGATGTGATGGTATCCATTCTTCTGTATTTGGGTCAGACCTTATTCTTTTTAAGAGAAGTCTTTCGAGGAGCTTAGATATGATGGGTGATAAACTTATAGGACGATACGATGACACACTATTAGGATTTTTGCCTGGTTTGCGGATCAGGATTATTTCTGCTGTTTTTAGCTGATTTGGCCAGTATTTATGTTTGAGAATAGCATTAAATATATATGTGAGAAGTACTAACACTTTTCTTGACATTTCTTTTAACATTATTGGAGTCACTTCATCAATGCCAGGTGCTTCTCTTGAGTTTAGGAGTGCTCCGTGTATTTCGTTTTGCACTTCTTTAACTGTAGGAAATTTTATTTCTGGTATAATGCTGATATTTTCAGACATTTGTCTTTCTATTTCTTTATCAGTCTGGTCATCATATGGTGTAAGAACTGTAGCAAGACATTCAGCGAACATAGCTGCTTTTTCTTCATCACTTCTTGCCCACAATGTTTGGTGGGTTTCCAGATGGTATTGTCATACCTGTTGAGGCTGGTCATATAGTTACAGAAGGATCTGTCTCTTGCCTCTTTAAGTTTACACTTCAGCCCATTACTGGTATGGCTGTATGTTGTTTTATCTGTTGGTGCATGACTCCTATGCCACCTCGCTCTTGCTCTTCTTTTCTCAGCTGTGAGTTTTTTAATTTCAATTGGAACATTCCTTGTGTTATTTTGGAAAGTGATCTTAGGTGTAGCATCTTGGGTTGCCTGTTTTATTGTTGATTAGAGAGGTCAGTGCGCTGTCGATTTCCATTGGGCTCTTGGGTCTCACATTTAGATTTATATCTTCTTGCAGTTTCATCCTGTGTTCTTCCCAATTTGTGTTTTTATTGTGCAGTTTACTTCTTGATGTTTTGTGAACAGCATGACTACTGACAGTGGCTATGATTGGTGTGTGATCTGAAGAGAGATCGAAACTGGGTACCACATCCATGTATTCTGAGGCAATTCCATTAGTAAGGAAGAAGTCCAAGGGGTCAGGGGTTCTGTTGGCCAGTATGTCGGCGTGCCAGTTGACAAGTGTGAATATTTTTGCTCTTGTGTAATGTTTTTGATAATTCTTTGCCTCTGGTCGTTATTAGGCGAGACCCCCATAAGGTGTTCTTGCTATGATAATCTCTGCCTGCTACAAATTTGTGTCCCAGAGTTTGAAAGGAATCATTAAAATTCTCTTTTTTGATGGTGTGTTTTGGTGGACAGCAAACTGCAGCAAAAGTTAACTCGTATTGGGTCATCTTTACTTTTATCGCTGTGGCCTGTAGGTGATTTAATTTGTACTTTGGGAGCTCATAATGGTTAATAGCTCTTTTTATTAATATAGCAGTTCCTCCATGTGCTGTAGTGTCGGGATGATTGGTAGAGTGTGTTAAGTACTTTGGCATATTGAAGTATGACCTATCAGTGAAATGAGTTTCACTTATCAGCATTATGTCTATGAAGGTGTGTTGAAGGAATATCTCTAGTTCATTTTTTTGCTGCAGAAGGCCATTGGCGTTCCATAGTGCAGTTATGAGGAATTCAATGGATTTTAGATATTAACGTTGATAGCATGTTTAATATCATGCTGTTTTGTTGAGTGAGTTGTTGGAACATTGCTTTAAATTCTTCAAGAAATCTGGTTAACAAATTACAGTAAAACTTGGTTATAGCAACATCGGTTTCTGCGACACCTTGTCTATTGCGTCAAATATTCAATGGTACGAACTAATTCCTCATAAAGCAACTGTTTTTATACCTTGCTTAGTACGACATGCACAAATGCATCAACCTCGTATGTAACGTCATTTTCATTCCTGAATTTCTC
>NW_019731225.1:865365-899784 GCF_002891405.2 Cryptotermes secundus | reverse complement strand
TTTTAATATTTTTACGATTGACATTTGTCAATATATATGATGGACATATATTTTAGTTATTTTAAAGTGAAGACAAGGCATACAATGTACTAGTTTGACGTGAATTGAGTAGCACCTGAAGATGGCATTTTTATGCCGAAACATGTAGTGAGAGTGAGAGAAGAAGATAGATAAGTGTATGCACTGCAAGACGGAATAAACAAATCATGAACTTAAATCAGTGCAACAGGACGCTAAAATATAACATTGTACATACGGTTTGTTACAGTATGATCTTGTATGACCATATTGTTGGCATCGCATGCACTGTGGGATCCCTTTGGCCTTTTTTGGAGGTTCTGTTACAATTGTTTGGTTTTGTAGTCTTGCTAGTTTGTAGATTTCTTTGTTGTTAGTGGCAGGCTCTAAATCGACAAAAAATACGTTAAGTGGTTCTTTGGTCATCCGGCTTCTTGCATTTATGATATTTCTTACTTTGTGTCCTTCTTTATTGAGTTCTTGTTCAATTTCTTGTAGGTTAGTTGAAAAATGTAATGTTTAATGAGTATCCTGAAGGCACGATTTTCTTTCAGTTGGTATGTATTATGAATGATATTCTTTTCACGTATATATTGTACAAGTTTACGATAGGTGTCTGGAGTATGACAGTTAATTTTTATAGTGTTGTCTACTAAGGTTTTGGTAGTGTACTGTTCTATTTCAACTATGCTGCTCAGGTTATGTACCATGTCTTGATAGTTTGTTACGCCAGATACAAATATTGGAGGTGGTTTCTGGATTTTATTCTCCATTATTTTGGTGGTGGTGTTTTCATCATCTTCTGCATTTAGTTGACTATATTTGTTTGTTAAGGTTATGTTTTGACTGACAGGTTGATTTACCTTCCTTCTTTTTGTGTTCTTCACTTTTTGCCACATGTTTTCATTTGAATCCTGGATGGTAGCATCATCTTCACTAGTTGATGACATCCTATGATAGTACTGTTTACTTTTTTTTGTTGTCTGTTGGGATGGTTGGGTTGGTTGCCTCAGGAACCGTTGCTGTTGTTGATATCTGTTGTCATCCTTCATGCCAGGCTGACTCATTGGTTGATCGTTGCAATACTGCTGCATGTTGGCGTTAATCAATTTGACTATTAGATAACGTTTACAGAGGTCACCTCACTACAACTTTCACTATAAAGCACGTGCCTCACGGAGCGTTGTCCTATACACGTCCGCTCTGCTCGGCCGTCTCGATAGAACTCAAAATATAAAGGAGTCACTCAATGGTATGCTTTGGCAGGGTTTGCATCCCAGTTTACAGTTGAGACAGCTGTTGATGCTGATGTAGCTTGATTCAGTGATGGCAATATTGCAAGGGCAAAAGCTCTGAACAAGATGGGAATTGTTCCTGGAGTTCGGCGTGTTACAACGTTGCAGAAACTGGATGAAGCATCAGGACAAAAAGCGGTGCCCAATAAGAGAGAAGAAAGAAAAGAAAAAGCAGCTAGAGGGCAAGATGATGAAGAGAAGCAAAAGGAGGCAGATTATGGAGCAGGAGAACACTAATTGCATCAAAGAAAGTTCAGAATACAAAATTATAGCATGAAAATGCAGCATTTTTGTTTTTTTGCTTTTTCCCCCCTGCAAACTTCAGTTTTACTGATATAATGTACCTTTTCTCAGAAACTAATCAACCTATTGACTTGAAATTTTTTGTGGTTCACTGTCATGTGTACTAGAAGAATCTGAATCATTTAGAAATGTAATTTTGAGAAAAACATTTTTTAAAAAAATAATAACAATAGAAAATTATATAATTTGTTTAAAATTTTTTAAATTTAGAATGAGAGGCAAGATGCAATTTCTAAATGGTTCACTTTTTAAATACTCTTGTTTTCTAAATGTAAAAAAAGTTTCAGACCTGGATACTTAGTAGTTAATGAGAAAAGGTACAATGTTTATCATAATGTGTTAAATTATTTATAACAATTTATTAACGATTACAGACTATAAGTACAGAATAAGATAATTCTGGATGTGGTATATCAAAAGACTAGACATTATTGAATAGGTATGCAAATTTTTGTGAAGATAACATGGAAACCTGATTTATGAGGCAAAGTTTAGTAGAATGTGTGATTTTTATAGCATTGCAGGTTAATGCCCCCTTAATCACAAACTTGTGCTACTCTGTTGATGCATGCCTATTGCCTGAATAGTGACTCATCCATGTGAGGGTTGTGTAAGTTGGCAATATGAGATTTAAAGGGTGTATAAATATAGCATGAGTTGACAATGTGATGTATCTCTGAATAACCTTATGTGTAACCATTGTTGTTATTGCTGTTTTTGGATATTCTTTGTGTTTATATGACATGTTCCACATCCTACAGTCATTTGACTAACTCTGGATCAAGGAAATGCAATGTAATATAACAGTAACAGTGATCACTCATCCAGGTTCTACATTTGTAGTATTTGGTGGGTCAGTTATCAATACAGGCAGATTGCTGTCTCCGTTCATTATACTTTCCTCCCAATTTGTAATTATTAATCTTATTTTGGGCAGCTGGGGAGGGGGGAGTTGGAATGGAGAGACTGGTCATGTAGAAGTAATTAAGAGGATTGGCATTCTGACCTGTACAGGCGACTCTGTGTTTTCACAGACTGCTGACCTCATCCAAACTTTCTTTTTATCACCAAAATGTCCTTCTGAGCCCTCAGAATCCCTCTGATGACAGATGCCTGAGGAGCAGCAGGATGCACACTCGACTGCAGCTGTGATGCTGAACCCCTGGTGGTGTCTGGATGTCTGCAGCGATTTGTTACAGATGTTGCTGGCATGAAAGCTGCCACTACTCACTGCAATGTTGGTCACACTGGGTGGAAATCCTGTGGATCTGCATGACCTAAGAAGAGATGAAATTTTGTAAAATGAGATCGTTAATTTTTAGCAGCATGGCGAAAGATATTGTTAATTTTTAGCAGCATGGCGAAAGATATTGTTAATTTTTAGCAGCATGGCGAAGGATAATATAGACAATGGCAACCAAAAATACTTAACTCACTTAACAATATATACTTAAAATGGAAATGTTTCGTTTTAAAAACCTGTCATTGTGTCACATATTTGTGTGTGTAAGTCTAGCACTGATTTTCATGACACTGTAAAGATACTTAAAGCTACTGTATCTGAGTTTATTACCGCGATAACTAGGAACAGTAGAGCCTTCTCGGATGTAATGCAGTGTAATTAGGTAAAAACTCACTGACCTTTTTGGAGGATGTAGCACTTCCACTTTCAGGGTAAAAGTGTAAGCCAAGCAAGGAACCAACATGAAGCAGGCAATAAGCAGTGCTACTTTCTTGTGTGGCTGATTCATTTACCCTGTAGATGGAGGAGACAGGTTCCTCTGTAATGTCAGGGGACTTCCAGTGGCATTACATCCCAGAAGATTGTGGTTGAGATACTTAGAGCATCTGGAAGTTGGAATAACAAATATTTATATATGCAAAACTGTACTCATGAAAGTGATGTTATATGTTGAAGTCAACCCCTCCAGATCTTTCCAGCTAAGAGATCAACTTCAATGGCAGGGACATTTTGTGACTGGTTGCTGGTTGCTCATCTCTGGCCTGAAACCTACAGCAAGTCAGTTTGCTGCTGTAACCAACTGAACAGCTTTCTGTCCTCGAGGAAGAGAAGTTCACTGGAAAGGGTGTAATGCCTAGTGAGGCAGGAAAGTAAATAAATGTGAAAGTCTTTGCTGTACTTTCATTCGGACATTACGAATATTAGCACACACAGACTGATGGATGGACAGATGTTATGATATAAGTCTCACTTTCCATGTAACTGGCATAAACAGGATAACATGGACCAGATATATCAGCTAAAACTTAAATTATGGAGAATATCCAGACACCAGAAATGCTCATTTAGTCTGCTATGAAATAACAAAGTCATATAATGCATTTAGATGTGCATCGGTGCGTTACAATGCTACATGTCTTGCTCATCTGTTCCTGCTTGCTTTACTCATCATTACAACACCAGTGTGGCAAACACAGTGGGGAGGGGAAGGTAACAAACCAAAGAGTCAAGAAGATATCAGAGAAAGATAACAAATGCAGACAAATTTTACTGCTTAGTTAGGGATGTACTTTGGAAGTGAAGACTGACGAAGGTAAAAACAATGCATTGACTTAAAAAGAACAGCATGCTCATTGTGATGCATGGGCATGGACAGAGGCAGCTCGGATGCTCAGACAAGATTTGTGAGATCTGTAGACGAGAGAAACAGAATAAGATAGAAAAAAAGGAGAGAATTTGAAGATAAATTACCAAAGAACAGATGAAGATGATATTAGCATGTCTTCAGAGAACAAAGACAATGGGAAAAAAAGGTTGCACACAAAAAAAAAAAGTAAATGTATGCCTGTAACAGGCCTTGAATGCCCATAGGGTTGTGAGATCAGGTAACAAAATGAGGCAGTTGTTTCTGTCCAGGTGCGAAAAGCAAGTCATAACTTGCTAATAAATCAGTCACTCTTCCGAAATGACTAAGAGGACCATAGCGTCCCGTGGAGAATTGTAAAAGGTTTGGACTGTCACAGAACATGAAAATTTACGATTGCTGGGTCACAAAAAAATTTTAAGAAGTTGTTGATCAGACGGGAATCGAATCTTGGATCACAAGCTGACTAGAGCACCGAGCAATTGGTGAGGCTTGCAAACAGTTCTGGTATTGCTTTGTACTGTTCTCTGCCCGTCGGTAAGGCAGTAACATGTGCCACTGTCAGATGTCAGACCACCGAGCAATTGGTGAGGCTTGCAAACAGTTCCGGTATTGCTTTGTACTGTTCGCTGCCCGTCGGTAAGGCAGTAACATGTGCCACTGTCAGATGTCAGACCACCGAGCAATTGGTGAGGCTTGCAAACAGTTCCGGTATTGCTTTGTACTGTTCGCTGCCCGTCGGTAAGGCAGTAACATGTGCCACTGTCAGATGTCAGACCACCGAGCAATTGGTGAGGCTTGCAAACAGTTCCGGTATTGCTTTGTACTGTTCGCTGCCCGTCGGTAAGGCAGTAACATGTGCCACTGTCAGATGTCAGACCACCGAGCAATTGGTGAGGCTTGCAAACAGTTCCGGTATTGCTTTGTACTGTTCGCTGCCCGTCGGTAAGGCAGTAACATGTGCCACTGTCAGATGTCAGACCACCGAGCAATTGGTGAGGCTTGCAAACAGTTCCGGTATTGCTTTGTACTGTTCGCTGCCCGTCGGTAAGGCAGTAACATGTGCCACTGTCAGATGTCAGACCACCGAGCAATTGGTGAGGCTTGCAAACAGTTCCGGTATTGCTTTGTACTGTTCGCTGCCCGTCGGTAAGGCAGTAACATGTGCCACTGTCAGATGTCAGACCACCGAGCAATTGGTGAGGCTTGCAAACAGTTCCGGTATTGCTTTGTACTGTTCGCTGCCCGTCGGTAAGGCAGTAACATGTGCCACTGTCAGATGTCAGACCACCGAGCAATTGGTGAGGCTTGCAAACAGTTCCGGTATTGCTTTGTACTGTTCGCTGCCCGTCGGTAAGGCAGTAACATGTGCCACTGTCAGATGTCAGACCACCGAGCAATTGGTGAGGCTTGCAAACAGTTCCGGTATTGCTTTGTACTGTTCGCTGCCCGTCGGTAAGGCAGTAACATGTGCCACTGTCAGATGTCAGACCACCGAGCAATTGGTGAGGCTTGCAAACAGTTCCGGTATTGCTTTGTACTGTTCGCTGCCCGTCGGTAAGGCAGTAACATGTGCCACTGTCAGATGTCAGACCACCGAGCAATTGGTGAGGCTTGCAAACAGTTCCGGTATTGCTTTGTACTGTTCGCTGCCCGTCGGTAAGGCAGTAACATGTGCCACTGTCAGATGTCAGACCAGTCGGACGGCCTTGTGACTGTTGCAGTGAGCTGCATAACTGGTTGCAGTCACTCCCCTATGATGTGCTGGTTATCCTTGTCAGTGCCCGGAAGTTTAGGGGAACGACATTCAAGTTGAGAAATTAAACTTTACTCACTTATTGAAGCGAAAACAATGTGGAATGTGGATTGGAGGAGCATCCAAACACTGCAATGGTTGTGGAGGGCTCTGTCTTTTGGAACAAAGCGCCGTTTAGTCAGCTGAAGTGCAAAAGACGTTTCAGAAGAACATATTACCTCCATCTTCTACCCTGAAGACGAAGGCGACATATTCCTCCTAACCGTCTCCTTTCTTTCAACACATTACACGGCGTTATATCGCATAAAACAGAACTCTTTAATACAAAAACTCTGCCACAACACTTGTATATTGCTTTAACCGCCGTGTCTACCGTACATATTGGTAAGAGTATGAAGTACATTTTGTATTATATTTCGGTGTTCTCCAGTAGGTCCGCGGAGAGAAACTTGTTACTTAAAGCGAATAATATTCGTTCACGAACATCCAGGTTAGTCAGCACTGCTCGCGTCCTGGATAAATCTTACGCTCCGAACTGACGTTCCTCTAGTTTCTCTCTCTCTAACATAAGCACGAAACACACGTGTTAAACAAACAGTTCTTCCAGCTTGGAGTGAATACATTAACATGTGACACACTTGTCACCAAATTTTAATTATTCTTCAACGAATGACCCCTCTGTTCTTCGCATGGATCTAGTCCCCAAAGCATTCCGAGCGAAAAGATTGCTAAGGGATGTAACAGAAGTGTCCAAATCATTTTAATCAACTCCATGCTGTTGGTTACAATTGTTAATGTAAATGTTTCAAGTAATTTAAATGTGAAAGAAATAACAATATGGCGGCTGATGAACTTTTGTAAGGAGATATCTTAGTTTTCCAGACAGCAAACAATCCTATTAAAAATACAAAAGTCTTGATACGGCTACCAGGAATATTTTTGTAGTTATTGTGTCATTAAAATGTTAATGTGTCTGTCTGTTGAACTGTATCAGGCCCCACAATATCTGACGAAAGAATTACTGTTCTTTGAAATGTAAATATTGCAACAATGGGACTAAGACATATATGTCGCTTAAAACGCATCCTATTAACAAAACCGTACTGAAAGCAGCCTGTATAACTTCACTGTTGAGGCATGACGCGTCACACAGGAAGTCAGGAGATCAAGGGGGCTGTGATTGCTGCTTCTGTAAGCTGTATTGTTTTAAGCACTTTGCGTTGCGTGAAAGTTAAATATATTTATATTGTGGTCTTATGGGGGCATAATTCCATAGTATGCTAGGTGGATATGAACGTTTCGGAGAGATTTCCTGTCTCCATATTCACTGTAGGAGATCACAACCTGCTCTGTATCGTTGTTTGTGTGGCGAAACCAGAATCTAATATCAGTGTGTATTCGTGTCAACCATTGCTACATCCATCCCACATAGCTCGAGGCTTTTATCTACAAAAAAGAAGGTCTCACAGATACCGGAACTGAATGTAGGAACAGTGCAACTTCTGAAGGCCGCTTCTGACAGCCTTGAGTCTCGTGTATGACAAATATTTGTTCAGTGCAGTGAAGTTATGTCACAGATTACGGTTAATAGTCGAGATTCGTTTCATTACATCACAGCGTAAATAATTTTAGTTAGAAATCACTTCCGGCCGACGCAGAAGAGCATCAGGACGGTATGCACTTAACGCGGCCTTAGGCCTAGCAGTTGCACCCTTAAATGGGTCTTCACACTTTTTATTTACCGAAGTTTCGAAAACCCTCCTTGTCTCCCAACACCGGTTTTGACGTAGGTCGCAAAATGAAAACCTTCTCCCGACTGGAAATCGAACTCCTTATCGTAGAGTCGCAACCAGCCACAGACTAGGCTGCGCTTTCCCTCACAGGAGCGGGGTAACACAGTAACCTGCATGATCAGCAGAACCGGTGTCGGAACTTTGACTCAAATTCTCAGATACGTTCAAGGGGAATTCCCCGTACTTGAAACGCAGCCGTTCCTCTCAGCGGCGGGATTCCCACGAGGAAGGAAACACGACTCTAAGTCACGTTGTATATATACAGGGCGTTTCACGACTTTAGGGCATAACTGGAGGAGGTTATTTCCTAGGTCTTTGTGATCAAAAATGTTCATATAAACATGTGTCCGATTTTGGACGGTTACGGAGTTAGACCGTTTTTTTCATTCTCGTACACGCCCTCGTGTGAACCGCGTCTGTCAGCTGGCGGGTCGCTATCTTTAGTCAGCTACAGACAGAGCGTTCTCGTTATCTTGACACTAGAGATGTACCTAAGGCGTGGTGGGTTGGTATGTCCGGCGCGGTTCACAACCGAGCGGCAGCCTGTGTTGCGGCCGGCGGTGACATTTTCGAAAATCAGCTTTAAGCACCAATCAATTCAAATTAAAGGTAATTTCACGAAGTTAACTGTACATTCATACTTTAAATGTATCATGTATTATGCTGGTTTATTTGTTCCGTTTATTGTCAGTAATCGTTACCTTCTATTCTGAGTTTAAAACGGTCATAACTCCGTAACCGTCCAAAATCGGACACATGTTTATATGAACTTTTTTGATCACAAAGACCTAGGAAATCACCTCCTGCAGTTATGCCCTAAAGTCGTGAAACACCCTGTAAGTGTGTGTGGAGAAGGGAGCTGTTTCACGATTCTGTCACTGTCTATGTAGGACCTGATGTTCCCACTCCGATGCTTATGAAGATTTATATCTTCTGGTTATAACGCCGTGTAGTCTGGTGAAAATAAACCGACGTTTCGTAGGAATACATCGCCTCCAGCTCTGATTGTTACCTGATTCAGGCTGGTTCTTTCTTGGCTTATTATTCGATCCTGAATATAGAGGCAGCATTCCTCCGAAACGTCGATTAACTTTCGACGCACTACACGGCGTTACAACCCAGAAGGTATAACTCTTCCCGGTTTCCAGATTATATTGTGTCAGATGGTTGGACGACTGGTAGATGATTTTGACGGGAGCGGCCGTGGACTGTGAAAATAACTTTCTGGAATTTTCCTGGGAGGGCTGAGTAAAACGATGAAAAACTTGAGGATAGTTGAAGAAAGCAGTCTTCTGGGATTTGGCACCGTGTATACGTTCCTCCGAAACGTCGGTTAACACCACATATACACGGTGCCAAATCCCAGAAGACTGCTTTCTTCATAGTCACCGCCGTGAAAGCCTCAAATCTTACATTGAGGATAGTTGCTGTTGCTGCCGAGATTCTAACCTGGCATTTCCAAGGGAAACTGCTCCCAAGAATTACTCATTCAATGTAGCTTAAAGGCCTTGGTTCACAGCCCTTGGAATGGACTTGCCTGTAATGAGCCAGTAATCACGCAGAGAAAGTTATATAATTTCAGTCACCTTGGTTTCCACATGTAAGCATTCCAGACTCGAGGCCATGTTGCAACATTCTCAACGAAACTTGGCAAAAATGCGCACGCTGACCGTGCGTCATCAGGTTGTTGTCGTCACATGTTGCAGTCTGCGTACCGCTGAATCAACAAAACAACGAACTGTCCGGCAACGAGGCCTCGCGCCAGCAACGTTGTCTTGCAGTGTCCACTCCATGAGTATTCACGACAGGTCAAGTCCCCGTTACCGCCGTGGTTACTTCCTATGATAAACGAACTTACGCGAACCAATTTTTACAATAAGAAACTTAAAAAAAATGTTCAGTTTACGTTCTTCAGACTTTCTTCACCCGCATATCGTGTCTATTTCGCGGATACTAACAATATTTTAATGTAGATATGTTACATACAGGAGACGGTTTATGGTTGACTGTTTGTGGGTGTTATTGGTGGGAGATGGTGTAAACTTCGGCCTCCATGTACCATTCGATAATATGTAGGACTGTAAAGAAATGCGGGAGAAAGCAGGGGGAGGTAATAGCGCGAAAGATTATAAAAAAAAAATCGGTTGGATGTTCCGTTGAGTTCACAACGGGTGTTACAAAAAACTGGAACTGTTCCGAGCAAAAGCCGCAGAGGATAAATAAAATTCGTGTTTTTTGTCTCATGCCATTTTGCGGTTCTCTGCACGAGTAAATGGTATTCCAGATGGTCTGGTAACTAGAGAACTGGTGAGCTGATTTTGGTAAGATTCTTGTCTGTTCCGCCAATTTCACGCTGTTTCTAAGAGGGGACCAGAAATTGTCGTCCACAAATTGGAAACTTAAAGGCAATATCAGAGGGCGCGCGATAAAAATTACTGACCCGTGCTACATGTCCATTCCCCAAATCACTCATCCCTCGCATAAAATGAAGAAATCATGCAGAAGCGATCTGTTATGGGCCAAAGTTTCATGCAACATTCTGTGAGCACCAGTACTGTACCGAGCGCTGTAGCTCTGAACTGGCCGGCACATCCGTTATCCTGGCTGAATTCCTCACAGTTTTCCTCAGTTCTTCTTGACAAGATCACTACCGTTTCCTTCCACATCCATTCTTAGGCATCATTTGTCTCTGGCGGCGTCGTCAAATAGGTAAAAATAAAACACTCCCTGTAACAGGCCGTGGAGACCCATAGGGTTTTGAGCCGTCGAGGCTTTTAGAGATGGCGGGGAGGTAGGTTGGGGGCAAGTCACGCAAGACCGTATGAGTTGATAGGAGCCCTGACTGCTTGTCTGCTGTTGCAGGTGCGTGACAGACCGCAGTTTGTCTCCAGGCAGCTCGCGGGCAACACCTGACCGGTAAGTTCTCCGTAACCTCGTTACTCAGGCGCACGCCAACCGCTGCTTGGCTTTTCAAGCGACGTTGCCAGTAACGCAGATTGTACAATGTCGAACGGTGGGGCGACATATTGACATGTGTCTGAAGGGACTGAGAAAACCACGAGAAACTCAGTGAGCGCAGCTGTCAACCGAACTTAGATTTCAACCACGGGTCTCTCGAACAGAAAGCAGAAATGTTTCCTAAGCGAATGCTCCGCGTGTGAATGTTTGTATGTAACAGGAGATTGGAGTTGCAGTTATTAAATATTATAAGGGTAATGAAACCAAGGGCGATGAGACGGATGGTCATGTAGCACACATGGGAGAAATGAGAAACACGTACAAAACATTGGTCAGATAACTGAAGTAAGGAGGCAACTCGGAAAACGTAAGTGTAGATGGGAAGATAATATTAAATTGGTGTTAATGAAGTGTAATGAGAGGGTCTGTCGGTCACGGGGGTCGCGCGGTCTGAGGTGTGAACTGTCTTCACTCGTTCGGCCGCTGGGATCATGGGTTCGAATCCCACTCGAAGTATGGATGTCTGTGTACGTTTACTGTGTTTGTGGTGTTCTGTACGCAGGTAGCGGCCTAGCGACGGGGTGATCCCCCCTCCAAGGAGTCCTACCGATTGTGTTTGTGGTTAAGAAACTCTAAAGCTGCCAAGGCCCAACAGAAGGCTGTAGAGCCATAACAACATCACAACGATGAGAGGGTGTGAACGAGGTTAATGAGTCAGGATAGGGACCTGTGACAGGCTCTTGTGAACACGGTAATGATTTTTCTTGTCCCATAAAGGGCAGGGCATTTCTTTAGCAACCAGCCGACCATCAGCTTGTCAAGGAAATGTTAAATAACCTCTTTTTGATATAATTAATTAAGTTTAAGTTATCGTGGACAAATTATTTGATTTGGCCAGGCCTTGTCTCAGAGCACCGTCTTCCTGGATGTTATGCCGTGCAGCCCGGCAGAACTTCACCGGCGTTTCGGAGGAACACACGTCCCTCATTTTCAGGTTCTAAAAGTAAGGCTTGCCGCATACTTTTTGCTTTGGTTACCCATCGAGGCTGAAAATTGAGGTAGTGTGTTCATTCGAAATGGTGGTGACCTACCAGACACCGACGTGTCATACTATCATGGCCACCGAAATGGAACACGGTCTTCAGCAGTATTTATCTCGGTTAAAGGCCGCTTAAACAATTGTGACATGGCCACTCAGTCCAGTACGGTTATGCTAGACACAGAATATATGTTTTTCTTATCTTGACGTTTGTCAAAAATAGAATTTGCGCCGATAAATATTTAGCGGGTTACGCTTGAGATGCGCGCGCAGATACGTGTGAAATGTCCGGTATTGTCCGATTTTAACTAAACCTGGAATGAGTCTATACATTTTGGTAATAGTATCCTATAAGAGATTTCATGAAAACTCGCGTAACGCCCGCTGCGAATTCAACGGGAATTGTCGTCATTGGTTGTTACAAGCTCTCACTATTGTCTTCTCCTGCTTTCCCCTTTTGTTCGATTTTAACAACAACAAAACAAATTGTAATTTATCAAACAAATTTTAGTAAAAATCTCCAATATTTCTCAATATATCTCCATATATATATATATATATCTCAATTTCCAATATATCTCATAGAAAACCGTTCAACTGATCTCGATTTGTTAACATGGACGGACATGACGAAGATGATTGGCGTGGTAACACGGACGGACATGACGAAGATGATTGCCGTGGTAACACGGACAGACATGAAGATAATTGGCTTGGTAACAAGGACGGACATGACGAAGATGACTGGCTTGTTAACATGGACGGACATGACGAAGATGATTGGCGTGGTAACACGGACGGACATGACGAAGATGATTGCCGTGGTAACACGGACAGACATGAAGATAATTGGCTTGGTAACAAGGACGGACATGACGAAGATGACTGGCGTGTTAACATGGACGGACATGACGAAGATGATTGGCGTGGTAACACGGACGGACATGACGAAGATAATTGGCTTGGTAACACGGACGGACATGACGAAGATGATTGGCTTGGTAACACGGACGGACATGACGAAGATGATTGGCGTGTTAACATGGACGGACATGAAGATAATTGGCTTGGTAACACGGACGGACATGACGAAGATGATTGGCGTGTTAACATGGACGGACATGACGAAGATGATTGGCTTGGTAACACGGACGGACTTGACGAAGATGATTGGCGCAGTTTGTGTTTTAGTGCACAAATGACCGTAACGGTTTCTGTTGTGTTCGGTTGCAGGCTGATGCCAAGAACTGAAGAGGAATAATAATAAGAAGTGGGTCAAGATGGTGGCAGCGACGCCCTCGGAGTGTAAGTCGTGTTTACGTCTGCCAGTTGATGCAGCTTACGAGACGACAAATTGAGCAATGCGGCATGGTTTGGAAACTTTTGGGAGCACACAGATTGTCTCGAGTGTTTCCGTGATATTCTTCAGTCACTCATCATTGTCCCCTGTTTTCATTTCATCGTACAACACGAGTGACGAGCACTGTTTTCTGAGATATCGCGCCGTCCAGTCTGGTACATACGTATCAGTGTGTCTCCTCGTACATCATGTTGCAAATGAAGGCATAGTTCCTCCGAAAGGTTCATACACACGTACAAGACTGTACGGTATTATATCGCAGAAGAGCGACCATGAACATATTTTATGAAACAGCTTATCACTGTTGTTGCACGGGTTTGTATAAGGGGCTGGTGCCAATATGCGCGCTGCTAGGGGCATTTTCACGGGGGATGTGAGTGGAGGGGGAAGCCACAAAATTTGCTAACAAACCTACGTTTAAATCTTGTGAGAATATCCGCGTTCTGTAGGCCTCTGTAGCATTTGGTTACTTCCTTCTTTACCGATTCTGACGTGTTTTCAAAAACGTAGATGGCTGGCCCCCTCTACAGCCGGTGCCCGTGGTTTTAATTAATTTCTCCTTGTGGCAGTTGGGCTCCACAACCGAGAGGTCAAACTGCCCGGAGGCAGCGTCGAGCCCTTTCCGGGCCAGAGCACAGAATCCCTGCCAACCAGAAGTACAGAAATGCTGAACAAGGTGGAACTGAAACGAGAACTTGGACTGTTCAGTGCTGTCAACCTCAATGTGGGGTGCATGATAGGTAAGCAACACCGCTTCGGCGCTCCCACGGCGGTCTTGTGGATTGTAATGCCGTGCAGTTCGATGGGCGAGTCCCACCATTCGCAGGAACATGTCTTATGAGCTTGCTGCCTGCTTTTTGCCTGGCTTAATCCTCGATCCTGATTATGGAGGCGATATGTTCCTCGAAAACGTCGGGATGTCGCCGAACTACGAGGATTTGTACAATCTAGAAGACCATGCTGCTTACGGGTTTTCTTGTCCTGCCCCTTGACATCAGAGTCAGGTGTTATCATGAGCTTTTATCTTTGTCTGCTCTCCGCTTTTTTAGTACGGAAAGTGGGTCAGCAGCCTGAAGAGATTCGCTGGCTACTGGCCCACTAGTCCACACTCCCCCCGCGATTCACAGTTCTGCAGAACCCATCAAGAATTTCGCTTTCATCGGCCACATCCAAGACCCAAGTGAGCACGACAGCCGCTCTAGCAGACACAGGAACAAGCGAGGGGCCGGGCAGGTTGCCGTAGCGGTAACACTTCAGACTCGTGCTCGGTTTTAATCTCGGCCCAGACACCGGCTGTCTACACTGAAGATGTTCATGGGTTTCCTCAGTCTCTCCAGACAAATGTCGGGATAGTACCTCGATTAATTCATGGCCGTTCCCTTTTAAATCATTTGTAATTCGTCATTCATCTTTCATGCTACTGTTCGACACAAAGTATCCTGAACTACTGATAGCATCGTGAAGTGAATAACAAAAAGAAAGCATTAAAATGAGGAAAGAAAGAGAAAGAAGGATAGACTGACCAAAAATATTTCTCTTTGGTCCCAGATCCGCATGTGTCCTCGTTAGAACACCGAGGAAGCAAACAGTGCAGAGAAGGACAGAGGAAGGAGGAGTAAAAGAATAACATCGAGGAGAAGGTGGAGGAGAACGGGGTAATGAGAGAGAGAGGAGAAAGAAAATAACTCCAATAAAGGAAAAGAGAAGGCATTTTCCTGGTGCCTTCGCTCTCGAAGAGTAACGAGGACCTGCTGTCTTCTTTGCTGTAAGCCTCAAAGGCTGGATTTTGAAGCCATTACATCACGAAATGAACTTAGCTTTTGTAAATAAAATGATTTGTTTACTGGAAGTGTTCACAGTTTTAAGCTGCAAAAACATTTATTACAGGAAGTACACTTCTGAATTGAATGAGTGCAAAAGTCGAAATACTTAGGAAGCGATTCATCAATTTGGATAACTTTAATTGTAAAAATTGAAAGGATAGTTGGTAGAAAATCATTAGGAAGTATGGATTCATTTTATGGAAACAAATAATAAGCGAAACACGAAAGAGCTGAACAATTTGCAACGAAAATTATACGCACTAGGACAAAATGCAGTTACATTTGACAACATTTGCTTTATACTCGTACAAGGTGTAATCTAAAAACTGTAATATTTATCGGGTATCTACGAGCATGAGGTGAAATTAGCGAAATTTTCATCTTCGGTTAATATTTCATTACGTAGATCTGGCTTCAGACTACGGTTAAGGAAAATTCTGTTGTCACTGTGACCTAGTTAGCAGATACGCAACCATTTACTTAGGGTCAAGTTCCGCTTTTGTACTTAATTAAAGTGGCTCAAATTGTATTTTACAAGCAGTTTCCCAGTTTCCATTTTCACCAACTCATGTCTTGAGAGCAAATTTGCAGTGATGTTGGCGCATTAGCGAGAGTTCCACGTAGAGATATATCGATAATTTCTGACTTCATTTGTTTACAAATGTGGCGGTATTTCTTCCGAACGTAAGTTGCGAGTAAGGTTGGTACGAAGTGTTCAGCGTGTTACTTTAGTGTGAATATAAATGGGGCATGCATCTAAGGAATGTAAATCATGTTCTCAAACCCACAATATTGCCAAAAGGAAAAGGTGGCCTCACAGCGAAGCAGTCCATAAGTGAGGTCTCGAACAAAAATTTTCAAGTAAGAACAGGAAGAAAACATTGTGTCAGAAATTGCTATGCATATTTGTAATGCTGATGAAGAAAATCCTATATGTAAACATAGAAATAAGTTCTTTTATTCTGATGTTAATGTTGAAGCAAGTGCATCTGGCCTTTAGCCATAACCACAATTGCGCTTTAAAGAGTTACTGATGCACACTAATGTTTGTGTGGTGATGTTCAGACATAATACATTAATATGATTAATGCTGGGAGTGGCAAGAGTTGTTCTGCTGATGACATATTTTTTCTGGTTAATATCGCTCTGGTACTCTCTCTGTGTTTCATACTTACATCTAAATGATTTATAATGCATTTTATCTGCTTTGTGGTTAAAACAATGTTATGTTGGCAGGCTCTGGAATATTCATATCGCCATCAATAGCACTCGAGCGGGCTGGATCTGTGGGGCTGTGCCTTGTCATCTGGGCAGTGTGCGGAGCCATCTCCTTGATGGGTAAATTGCTTTTATTGTGCTGTATTACCTTCTTTACCAGAATAACGATTTTCATATTTGTGTTTCTTCAGATTTCTTTTTAACTTGTCAGTTGACAACAGTTAAGTTTTCAAGCCTATATACCTATCATAACAATATTAATAAAAAGACTGAAGACAGAAATGAAATTCCTGAGCCACACAGTTCACTGAAATACAGAGATACTTTGCAGAATTTGGCACAAACCCATTCAAAAGAAAATAGGCACAGTCTAAAATGCAACTGGTTAAGTCATATTGTATGGATCAGAGGCATTAGCCCTGCAGAATGTCTTGTTTGACCATTCAGAAGTCAGAGACATAGATGACCTTTAAAGTGACAAAGTGTTATCAGTAGCTACAGAACAGACCTGATATGCTGAAACAGAATTCTACTTACTTGCTCGTGAACTAGCATGTGACCCATGTTCGTGCTGCATGTAATGCTTGACAGCACTTTGTGTGATAACGCGCAATTTTATAAGGTAAAATATGTAACGTTGCCCCTGTGCTCAACAAATTAAGCACTACGCCATGAAGATGTATGGGGGAGGGGCTGTATAGATCCACATTTTCTTGACCTTGGGTCTAGCTGGAGATGAATGGTCAGCTTCATGCCCCTGCCACCGTACCCCTGGAGAAAGAGCCCCTGGTACTCTTTGGATAAGGGGCTGGATGGATCCCAGAACTGGTCTGAATGATGTGGAGAAAATTCTTGACCCTACTAGGACTCACACTCTGAGCTGTCGGTCATCCAGCCCATAGCCTGTCACTATATCGAGTGCGCTATCCTGACTAAACACTGATAAATCTCATACATACATTGCTTTTTTATATCTATAGAGGAGTGTTGTTATTGGAGTTATCTCCGTAATATCTGGACCAGCTCTGGGGCCCACTCTGTCTCCCATATAACAGGTACCAGGGAGCTGTTTCCCCAGGGGTGAAGTGACAGGGTCATGGAACTTAACTTACCACTCAACTCCATCCAGTGTCGAGGATAAGAATGGTGGAGCTATTCCTCCACTCCCCGATATGTCTCAGTGGCATGGTGCCTAATGAATTAAGTCCAGGGATAACTTAAACTTTTACTTAGGTGTGTTCCTTTGTAACCAAGGATTTTACAGAGCTGATGTCATCTTTTGCAGGAGCATTAACATTCGTTGAACTGAGCTCTGTTGTGCCTCGTTCTGGGGCAGAGTACTCCTACTTCCTGGAAGCATTTGGAAGTCTCCACAAATTCTGGGGTCCACTGCCGTCCTTCGTCTGTGCCTTCATCAATGTTTGTATACTGAATCCAACGTCAACTGCGGTCATAATACTGACATTCTCAGAATACGTCTGTCACCCGTTTGCCCATCAGATGAGTGGCATGACACCAGAGTCACAGGATATGGTCAAGAAGATGATTGCAATTGTAGGCTTAGGTGAGCAGAAAAGGATAGACTCATAATGTATGCTGGACGTCAGGGTGAGGCTGTGGCTCACCTTCAGTCCTGCCACTCACATCCCTGTGCAGATCCTTCTGCTTACAGGTTGAAACCGTCACCTGTACCAGAGGTAGATGTTTCGCTTTCTCGCCAGTAAATTAAATTAAACTTGGAAACTCGATCTGAAAGACGGTATATTTAAGAGTCGGAATTCTGACTGAATATCTCCTGATTGTTCCGAAGTGATTTCTCCTGCATCATGAATTTGTTTACAGTTACACTTTTCAGTTGCTTCTTCCTCTTCTCAGCCCCTTCTGCTCTCCCCTCCTTGACCTTCTTCACACACCTTTCCACTTTGTGTGGGTTGCCTAGCAACAAAGCTTCTCCGTCTCTACTTGTCTTCCCCGGCCTCTGCTTTTCATTTACTGCCCATGTTCTTCCATCTTACTGTGTGATGTGTTTCTGTACTTGATGTTTCCACCTTGCTCTTGCTTTTCCTCTTCGGTGTTTTCCTTTTAGTTTCATGTTCAAAATCTTCTTTGGGATTCTTTGGTTCTTAAATGGTATCCAAACTGTCTTATTCTCTTATTTATGAAGTTGTCACCCATGGTGTTTATTTTTATATTATCTTCTTTTTTTTACCATTTATTTTCTGTTCTGTTGCAGTTCTCCCTTCTGTGCTTATAGATCACAGATCATCTGCTACTTACCTCATTGAAGCCCTGTGATTTCGTTTCAACAGGTTTGATGACTGTCATCAATTTCATGAGCGTGAAGCTCTATGTGCGGATGCAGAACATATTCTCTGTGTGCAAGCTTGTCGTGTGTGGCATTGTCATCCTGACTGGCGTGGTCCTGCTTTGTACTGGTGAGTGCTGGCCAGTTGCATAAGAAAGGCATGAAAAGATGGGTTGGTTCTGAATAAATCCATGAGAACATGGAAGCTTTGCCACTAGCCTCTAGGCTCTAAGCTGTGAAAAAGATGAGGTACACACACACACACACACACAAATAGAACAAATATAGATATATATGATACGTAGATGTGTCCATGTATGTTTGTTTATCTCCAGAAATATGTTATTTGGCAACAATGTAAGCACTGAACTGCAAGGAGCAATATTGCCTCCCAGTTTTATGCTGATTGTCGCGGCTCCTCCTGTGGGAGCTATTCCCATCGTTCCAGTCAGACAAAATTCTGTCATTCATTTGTTATTTTCCAAGTTCTTCTGGATAATGTCATGTTGTCTTGTGGCTGAGATTCCTTCCATGTATCTGCAGGTCCCAAGCTGTAGCACGTTTAGTTTATATGTAAATGCATCACTGGTTGCGTGCAGTCTTTAGGTTTTAAAATGCTGGGCAGTCAATGGAAGATTTTTAACTGACCTGTGTTAAGGTATTCAAATCAGTCTGCTTTCATTTTCATCATAAGTCCATTTTGATTGTTTGCTGTTGAACTGATATATTGATACATTAAGGGTCACGATACTAATGTTGTTCCTGTGTTGGCTGTCAGTGATATTTCATTTTCATCCCCCGTCACATGTTTATAGCGCAGAATCTTCCATTTTGTTTGTACACACGGAGATGATACTCATGTCTGTTTGCAGGGGAGACGGAGAATTTGTCAAAAGGTTCTGAAGGCTCAGCAGCCTCTCCAGAAAATTTGGCTTTAGCGTTCTATGGTTGCCTCTGGTCATACGGTGGATGGTGAGTGTGTCTGCAGATTTAATTTAAGTCACAATATTGGAAGTTTCAAATGCTAAAATGGTAAAAAAAGGCAATACTTCATACTCATTTTGTGGTGTTCACAGGTTTAGGAAGATTGACTTCCATTCTGTTGGAAGACATTCAAAGTAAAACTTTTGTACATTTGTACTATAGAATCTGTTGTTCTATCAGCTAGAAATGTATATTGTGCAGTTTTGGGGGTTTTTTTTGGGGAGGGGGCTCTTAATGTGGAGACAAGGATGGCGATATAATTTAAAAACTGAACTCAAACTAATGTCATCTGGTACTGGTGTTCCCACATCACCATACATAAGAGCATTACATCAGACCTGGGTGTGTGGTTGTACCGTTTATTTGAACATGGTGTGCTATAAAGAGGTCAGGTTTGCATTGAGATATGAGACACTTTTGTATTGTGCGTCTTAAAATTATGGAAGAGAAAGAAAATAATTTTCTCAGTTAAAACTATATTGGCAACTATGTATAGTGCCTATTCTACATCAAGTAAGAAGCTGTAGATTCTGCCCACACAGTGTATTTGCGTGTTCCATATGGTTCTCACAATAACCAGCGATTATTTCCCTAAACAGCATTAACCGGTTGGGCGTTGTTATGGAGACGGAGTGTGTTCCCTGTGAGGTACGGACTTCAAGATACTAAAACTCTGCATTCTGCCCACACAGTGTATTTGCGTGTTCCATATGGTTCTCACAGTAACCAGCGATTATTTCCCTAAACAGCATTAACCGGTTGGGCGTTGTTATGGAGACGGAGTGTGTTCCCTGTGAGGTACGGACTTCAAGATACTAAAACTCTGCATTCTGCCCACACAGTGTATTTATGTGTTCCGTGTGGTTCTCACAGTAAACAGCGATTGTTTCCCTAAACAGCATTAGCCAGTTGGGCTTTGTTATGGAGACGGAGTGTTTCCTGTGAGGTACGGGCTTCAAGATACTAAAACTCTGCATTCTGCCCACACAGTGTATTTATGTGTTCCGTATGGTTCTCACAGTAAACAGCGATTATTTCCCTAAACAGCATTAACCGGTTGGGCGTTGTTATGGAGACGGAGTGTGTTCCCTGTGAGGTACGGACTTCAAGATACTAAAACTCTGCATTCTGCCCACACAGTGTATTTATGTGTTCCGTATGGTTCTCACAGTAAACAGCGATTATTTCCCTAAACAGCATTAACCGGTTGGGCTTTCTTATGGAGACAGTGTGTTCCCTGTGAGGTACGGACTTCAAGATACTAAAACTCTGCATTCTGCCCACACAGTGTATTTATGTGTTCCGTATGGTTCTCACAGTAAACAGCGATTATTTCCCTAAACAGCATTAACCGGTTGGGCTTTGTTATGGAGACAGTGTGTTCCCTGTGAGGTACGGACTTCAAGATACTAAAACTCTGCATTCTGCCCACACAGTGTATTTATGTGTTCCGTATGGCTCTCACAATAAACAGCGATTATTTCCCTAAACAGCATTAACTGGTTGGGCTTTGTTATGGAGATGGAGTGTGTTTATGGTAAGGTAGCAGGAACTGAATTTTTTAAGTACTATTTAGATGAAGTTCAGATGTGAAGTCTTAAAATACAAACATTTTGTAAACAATGAAACATTAGAAGCAATTACGGTAATAATAATTTAGAATCTGGATGCTGACATTTTCTCTTTGTTCTGTTTTTATTCTTAACAGGTCTACAATTACAGTCATCACAGAAGAAGTCAAGAAGCCTGAAGTGTAAGTAAATAAATTATTTTATAAGATTCAGTTTTTTCACAGCAGGCAAAATTCATACTGCGTTCTACTGTATTATGACATCGTATTGCATATGGGTACCAACGTTTCACAAAACTTCCACCTCCATCTTCAGGGTTGAATGCATACACTTCTCCTAACATGAACGTGAAGGCAGCAGGATTGTCCAAAATATTAGCCATCTGCTAAACTGTCGTGTTACACTGTTGAAGACCGCAGTACAGGTCCTTCAGTAATCAAAAAGTAAATATGGAAGTTTTTCAAATTGGCGACTAAAACATTGGTTACTTGTCCATACACTGTCCTCATAATTTTTCTGTCACATGTTTAACATAAGTTTATTATCTTTTTGGTTTTACCATATCACTCCTTTCAGTTGAAAATATATAGAAGTTCTCTGAACTTTAAATATGTCTGAGGTCTGAGGATTGTTGTGCTAACGCAGCTTCGGTGCATATTGCACGTAACTTTGAATGGACTGACGTTAAACATAGATTGTGTTTTATGGAGACTCTTAAGGGGTTGGAGTGACAGTGCAACCGTACGTTCTCTTACAGCAATGTTCTACGTAGCATCGTAATCACGCTTCCTCTTGTGACAGCAGTGTACCTCATGATGAATGTAGCATACATGACGATACTTACAATACCAGAAATGGTAACAGCGTCGGCAGTCGCGGTGGTAATTATTACATCCTTTTCAAAAGTCCTAGAATTTACTGCAAACTGACAGTACCTTATGATATATGTAGGTTAGTTTTAATATTATGATTATCTGTATTTCACATTTTTTTAATGAATTAATGAAATTACTTGTTGGAAAAAAAGCCAGAAAAGAAAAGGGGTGTGTGTAAATGTTTGACATAAATGGTATTAAAGTTAACAAAATTACATATTTCCCAGTGAAAACGAAAGCCCATGAACCTAAATGAATAACAGAAATTCTGAGTCACACAACTGTTCATATATGTTGGAAGATTTCAGGTTTTTGGTGACAGAATGCTTGGGGTGATGAATTTTATAATTCCCGTTGGTGTGGCGATATCAACGTTCGGGTGTGCATTGAACAATCAGTTCGCTACTGCAAGGCTTTGTTATGTGGCTGGCAGAGAGGGTCACATGGTGGAGGCGTTCTCCTACATACACATGAGACGCCTCACCCCTGCACCGGCCGTGCTCCTCCAGGTCAGTGACGTGATGCCAGTGCTTATGCAGTTGTGAAATATCTCATACGTACCGGGATCTTTGTAAGGTGGCCCTAGTTCATTTCTGTGGCAATCCATTGGGGACTTTTTCTCTAGCGTTACACATTGTACTGTATTGTATTTATTACACGTTCCAGCACATCCACACAAGGCTGAAGCCACTGGATACAGAACCTGTCGCACCACAAGCTTGCTAAATCAGCAAGTAGTCTACAGAACAATGCATATAAATCCGCAACAATAAATCAAGCATATGAAACCCTACACATCACTGCAACTACATAACCTACCATGTGGATATAAGATATATACAAAATTGGAACATGTACATGACAATAGATCAAATAATGGGTCATAGCTAAACAGGAAACTATCCCTAATTAAAATATTCATCTAAAGTGTAATAGGATTTAGTATGTAAAAAGGCACCTAAAGCTGCTCTAAATTGCGTAATTTTATGGATTAACTCTTTTATATTTAAAGGAAGATGATTAAAAAGTTTAATACCAAAATAGTAAGGTCCTCTCTGGTAAGTTGTCAAATTTGTCTGACGGCGATAAAGATCAAAATTACGCCTAATATTAAGGCCCTGAATTTGTGATGCAATGAGCCCGTACTGGGATTGGGCCCACTGGGGCATCCAGTTCCCATGAAAAATACCTTTTCAACACACTACATTAGAAGCAGAAGTTGAAGAGGACAGGTGAGAAACAGTCATCAGTCACATAGATGCTTTCAGATTTCAGCAAGCTATATGTACCGTCTGGTATCATTTGTGCAACGTCTTTAGGAGAGAATGACTTTATATATAGAGCAGCACAGTCTTGCTGCCAAAGTTGTATATTCCACATTTCCTGTGCCTTGACTTAATGTTAAACCTTTGCTTCTAACTCTGTTATTGGCTGTTTGTTTCAGTAACCCTTTCCTGTCCTCTGTCAGTAGGTTTCTAGCATTGTAGCTTTCCCATGCGGTCCACTGTCAGGAGCCTTCTGCCACCGCCTCTGAACTTACTGCCAGATTATGGTTGTATGCTGAGTGTTATATCTTTGCTCTTCATGTTCATTGGCGCTGGTTCTAGTGTGTTGTACTTGAGGCTGTCACTGCATGGCTATGAAGAACGATGACTTCTGGGTTGTAACACCGTGTACTTGGAGAGAGTAATACATTTCGGAGGAACTTATCACCTGCATCTTTGACAAGTAAGCCGAGTAATAAGCCAGCAGAGGCAGGCAGGTAACTTAGCTTAGCTGTTTCTTCTGCGGCATGCTCTTCGATTATGAAGATGGAGGTGATATGTTTGTCTGAAATGCTGGGCTGTCTCCAAATGCCATGGCATTACAAACAAAAACACTATTCAAATTGCAGGAGTTCTAGAGCTTCCCGTAACAAGGGGTCTTCGCAGTTTAATAAGCTTGCAGATTTGTAGCTGTAAGAGTGAGGGTGGGAAAATGTTAATAGGGCGGTTTGTGGGGTCGCTGTGTTTGTACATTAATGTTGTACTTCTTTGAATTCAGGGTCTCTTGGCGTTCTTATTCATCATTTCTGGTGACATCAAATCACTCATTGACTTTTGCAGCTTCCTCGTTTGGATATTCTATGGATTTGCAATGGTGGCCCTCATGGTCATGAGGAAAACCAAGAAAGATGCAAGTAGACACTACAAGGTAAGGCATTCTGTGAGCAGTGAGCTCTGGGCAGAGCTGATAAAGTGGACTGACTTCAAGTCCTGCAGATCTTCAGTTGTCTTGAGCAGGGATCTCTTTATTTGTTTTCAGGTTCCTGTCTTTATTCCAGTGCTGGTGATTCTTGTGGCATTGTTCCTTTGTTTGGTGCCAATCATCACAGACCCAACACCAAAATATTTCCTTGCCCTCCTGTTTATTGGGCTTGGAATGATTCTGTATGTGCCATTAGTTTATCACAAGTTTCGACCAAAATGGATGAGTGAGTAGTTGCCTTGTTTATAGGTAAAGAAGAAAAACAAGTCATGATAAGAATAGGGAAAATTTAAAGATAAATACATCTGAAGATTAACTGATAAATAATTACATCTAGTGATGCCTTGGTTATGCCCCATGCCCTTCCTTAATTCTGTGTGACACATTTCCTACTATCTTGTTCCCTTCTTGTTCTTGGTCTTCCTTTTAATCTCGTGTTCGGAGTCTTTTTTTTTTATTCTGTATTTGTAAAGTCTTAAACTGGCGCCATACCACCTTATTCCATTTTTTAGTACTTTACCTTCCAGATATTTATCTTTAAATTATCTCTAATGTTTCAATGCTTATTCTGTCCAGGTTTTCCTTCCATTAATTGGTTACTTTATTTCTATAAGTAGAATTTGTCATGAGTTGTACAGGTGTGAGTGTGTGTACGTATTGTTCAGTGAAATATAAAATGATTTTTTACCCTCTCTTCTTTCAGATGAGTTTACATATTTCATACAAGTGCTCCTGGAGGTTGTTCCTCCAGAGAATGAACTGGAATGATGGATGCTAACGACAGGTTCTCTCTCTGTCTCCAGCGAATTGTCTTCATATACCTGTTTGTCTGTGTATGCATGCCTGCCTTCTGGAGAAATGTGTTATGTTGTGTATGTATGTAAATAAGTATTTATATTTACATGTAAGTAAATAAAATTTCAGTGTGTTGTGTGTGTGCTGCATTGCAGTGTGTTTACCACCTCTGTGCTCAAATTTGTTCATCCATCCATCTGCTACTAGTTCATGGTGTTATGCTGCTTACCAGCTGGACATTGTCAGATTTCTATGTTTATCACAGATTTAATAAAGTGACACGTTCATTCCGTTACATTTATTTAATGTGTATAGAATCGTAGCTGTTCTGTTTGCCATTTTCTGAAGCAAGGAACACCTAAAGATATTCTCAAATCTACTGCATAATATTACCAGTATGTACGGTAACCATGCCTGTCGACAGCAATGTGCAAGTGTTGTGGCAGAGACATTTGGTGCCATATGAATCCTCATTTAAGTCCATTTTTTTTTATTGTGAGTAAACTTCAGTTTCTTAATGTGGCTCTTATAAAGTAAAAAAGTAAGTAAAGCTTTCCCTGTACCAGGCCATGAAGGCCCATAGGGCTGTGAGACATTGAAGGTCCCACACTATCTAGACGATCGGCTCGAAGATGGCAGTAAGGTTGTCAGCCTTACGCGCTGGCCACACTTTACTCCCCAGGAAAATTATTAAATTAAAATATGGCTTTTATAAAGAGGTAAAGTTGTCCCTGTGTTTGACTAATTGAGCACTACACCATGAAGACGTAAGGGGGAGTGGATGTATAGATCCACATTTTCATGACCTCTGCATTAGTTAGAGGTGAGTGGTCAGCTTCATGGCCTGGCTGCTTTACCCCTGGAAAAAGAGCTCACAGTACCCATTGGATAGGTGGTTTGGTGGACCCCAGAGCCGGTCTAGATGACGAGAGAAGTGAAAATTCATGACCCTGCTGCGACTTGAACTCCCACCCCTTGACCAGCCTGTAGCCACTTGCAATACCAACTGAGCTATCTCGGCTCCTATGTGGCTCTACTTGTATGTTTTGACATTGAGAGGGAAAGGGGAACAAGAATTTCTGCTTCTTGCAGTATATTGTTATTGTTTAAATAATAATAATTTATCCCATTACCACTAGACTTTTAAGTTATATTGTTGTGAGGTGTGATATAACTCTAATAATTGATTACTTCTGTAGCAGGTTGATGTAGCTGTAACTGTAGATTTGTGTTTGGGAGGTGTTTGCTTCAAATATCACTTAAACTCCAATATTTCTGTGTCAATTTGGTAGTTAGGGGAATGGCGCCTCTAGTTTTCAAAGCACTGCCCTGGAGATTTATGGGGGATAGGAGGTAAGCTCCATGAATTCCTTCGTAGGTGGAATTTGTAGTATTATAAACGTTTTGCGGCTCCAGAAATTTAAAAACTGACTTGAGAAGACTGGTCTATGAGCTTGAGCGAACAGATGTTTCTGCGTATGTAGTTATACGTATTGCCAACAGATGGCAGTGATATGCTCCTGGCATTACCAATGCTATCTGCCGATGCGGTCAACAATTCTGTTACTTATGTGGCTTTACAAGTTCCGGGCCATCTTCATAGCACATTGCTTAGCATAGCCATAAGTTACATGCATAAATTATAAATTAGGTTATAATTGTTTAAATATTATCAGTAATAAGAAATTTCTTTTTGTGTGTTGTATCTTCTGGCTGATACATTTTCCGGTCGTTGCTGGTCGAATGTGGGTGTCTCTCTGGCTACGTGTGGGGCCACTTATCCCCACCTGGAGCTCGGGAAAGAGACCGGGCTTCGTATCCCGTAATTACTTCAGGAGAAACAGTTTACAGATGTTTTGGATGTAATTGTGTATAAGCATAAAGGCCAAACCCCGATAACGAACCAAGTGTTTTAGCTACTTGCTTTGATTAATAACAGGGATGGGGAATATTACCGTGTAGGTTGTGACGCCGTGTAGTCTGGTACAGTTTTCCCGGTATCTCGATAAAGTTACAGCAGACCGCTTGCCGGCAACACATCCCGAATTGTAACGCGCAAGGATCCGTGGTAAAACATTAAATTTACTTGTCATTAATATTATTAAATGTTTTAATATTTATTTGATGTCTGTTTATTGACTTCACACTTTAGACGAGAGAATTTTAGCGAGGTAGAGGTTGCAGAGGGCATCGCTGGTCCCTATCGTGAGCTGGCCTAATCAAGCAAACATCTTCATGTTGTGAAGAATGCCGTCTTCTGGGATGTGGCGCCGTGTAAACATTGTGTAAACCGACGTTTCGGAGGAACGTATCGCCTCCATCTTCAGGGTATATGGCTGTAGCCACCTGCTCACGCTGGTTTCTCGCTAGCGGATTTTTTTATACCCGGAATATGAAGGCGATATGTTCCTCCGAAACGTCGGTTTACACAATATATACACGGCGCCACATCCCAGAAGACGGCTTTCTTCATAGTCACCGCCGTGAAAACCTCAGCTCTCATGTTGCTCTTAACGTCCATTTCAGTAGGCAGCGTCCTTCTACCTAGGCCTAGGTTTTACCTATCTACCAAACTGCACGATGTCCACAGTGTAAAATAAGTAAAGTAAGAAAGTAAGTAAAGCTATCCCTGCACCAGGCCGTGAAGGCCCATAGGGCTGTGAGACATTGAGGCTCCCACATTTTCTAGACAATCAGCTCAAAGATGGCGGTGAGGTTGTCAGCCTTACGCGCCGGCCGCGCTTTACTCCCCAGGAAAATTATTTAATTAATTCCTGGTACTCATTTCTGTTAGAGGCTGAGTCGACCCCAGGGCTATATTACGGCCGGAAGGATCCAATGACCTCATCGGGACTTGAATCCGCGACCTCCCGGCTTGTAGCATAGCCACAATGTTCTTAGTTTAATTATGGAAATATTTAAGCTACTTCATTGCCGTTCCGAAGCGTATGAACATGGACTTATGGGGTTCAGAGCTCCGTGGGGGTTGGTTGGAGGGCTATCAGACACGATACTGCAAATCAAGCCATTCATATCATCACGGGTTTAAACCAGATCTTTATAATGTGCTTCTTATTTTCCTTGCTCTTTATCACAAAGCATTGCGTTTACATTTGTGCCTTCTATCTCAATCGAAGTTAAACCGTCAGAGATCACACGTGAGCCACTGTCTGCTTCATTAGTTTACCACTATGTGATACTGGTGATAGCTTTGATCCAGTTAACGTAGTGTGCAACTTCTGTGTACACACCTGGGTAGGGTGCTTGGGCGCAGGGCTTCACGGACCATGAGACGATGCCTATCTGTTCCTCATTCACAATCAGAGGCCCTCCGGAATCTCCCTGAGAAACATACATAAAAATATGTCAACTCCAGAATCACCCTGTATAGCGCTTCCTCCAGAATCAACCTGTATAGTACCTCCTCCAGAATCACCCTGTATAGTGCCTCCTCCAGAATCATCCTGTATAGTGCTTCCTCCAGAATCACTCTGTATAGTGCCCCCTCCAGAATCACTCTGTATAGTGCCTCCTCCAGAATCACCCTGTATAGTGCCTCCTCCAGAATCATCCTGTATAGTGCTTCCTCCAGAATCACTCTGTATAGTGCCCCCTCCAGAATCACTCTGTATAGTGCCTCCTCCAGAATCACCCTGTATAGTGCCTCCTCCAGAATCATCCTGTATAGTGCTTCCTCCAGAATCACTCTGTATAGTGCCCCCTCCAGAATCACTCTGTATAGTGCCTCCTCCAGAATCACCCTGTATAGTGCCTCCTCCAGAATCAACCTGTATAGTGCCATATATTTCTGAGATGTTTAGTTCGGGAACCGGGATAGCTCAGTGGGTATTGGGACGGGGGAGGTTTCCAGTGAGCTATGTTCTCTACCGCGTCAAGACCGGTTTAGGGCCCACACAGCCTTCTATCCAAGGTTAGCGGGGTGTCTTCCTCGGGGGTAAAGCTGAACTCTCCTATGTAGCGCAGATCTTAAGAATGCGTGGAGACACGTCTCCACTCCCCCATACACCTTCATGGCCTGTTTCTTAATTAAGGCAACTTTAATTTTGTTTACACGTTCGTGTTGATTGGTAACAATCGCTGCGAAAGCTGGACTCGGGGGCGGGGGGTTGCGGTTCGATTCTCGCCAAAACTCTCGAACTGCTGTTTGGCTTCTGTAATAGAGGGACCATGTTACTGAGCAGGATGGCTTAGCGGTAATACTCGAGACTCATATTCGGGGGGCCTTGCTTCGAATCTCGGTCGGACACCGACTCTCCTGGCTGAGGACCTTCGTGGATTTTCTCAGTAGCTGCAGGATTTATATTAGGCCACGACCTGCTCTATGCGAGTCCTTTGCAGTTCCCTACCACTTTGCGTCAGGTGGTATAGACAGATGCTGACAGTCTCGTGAAGTAACGGCAGAAGACAGTATGTTCATGTCATGTAAGAACATACAACAATTTGGCAACAAAAATCCGAAGAAAAGAAACCATCAGGAAAATCTAGACATAGATGCGAGGATAATAATAATAAATTGGATTTCATAGAAAAGGATGTCAGAATGTGGGCTGAATTCTTTTGGCTCAGGATAGGGACAAGTGGCAGGCTGTTGTTAACACGGCACTGAACTTTCGGTTTACATAAAACGGCGGGCTGAGCCACTGGAGGCTTTTCCAGAAGGGTTTTGCTGTATGAAGTTAGTCAGTTGTGACGTTAAGTTGAGCTATGCAGAGCCACTACCTCCTTCCCTCCCTCACTGCCCCGTGCATTCAGAATTCCCGTTACATGAGGCGTCTCCTTACACTGCAGTGGCCTCTCCCGCCGCCGGGCATCCCGGCGCAAATGTTGCTCGGCTTCACGTGACCCTCGAGTACTGCCTCGCACTGCTCGTCCGAGTACGTCACGACGTCAACCATCTTGAGGGTGTCACTAGTCGGTCCTCCAGTCTGCAATACAGCCAGCAGCCACATTAGCCTTTCAGAGCGCCATTTGCTGCATTCTGCCCACACAGTGTATTTATGTGCTCCGTATGGTTCTCACAGTAAGCAGCGATTATTTCCCTAAACAGCATTAACCGGTTGGGCGTTGTCATGGAGACGGAGTGTGTTCCCTGTGAGGTACGGACTGACGTTATTTAGCCTATCAAATGCTGAGTCGGTACCCAAATTCCTGTTTTCAGTGCATGCTTCACACGCAACCCGCCCAACACTAACGTAAAAAATTCCGACCAGAAACAGTAAAGGTCTTGCTCAACTTATATTATATATTCGTGACAAACCTCGCTTCCCAACGCCACACTTTCTCTCCGGTCCATCTTTACCCGAAGGACGAGTGGGCACTGTCTGAACATTCAAAGATGGAATGTGACACTCATTAGTACTGCTCAAATTTCTGGCCCCCTCCCCCCTGCCCCCCCCATTTGGATTAATCAGAATTATGTCTCCGGCTCTGGAGGCCCCCAATATTCTCCCTACGTCTTGCGCCTCGCGAATAACCGAAAAATAAAGACATTGATGAATTTTATGCACAGCAGTTTACATACTTTACTCTCGTATTCTTCATTTCCTTGTACAGTTCGTGTTAGGCCCTCTGGCCTGTTTGGCATCAGAATTAATGTGGAAGTATGGATAGGACTCTTTGGACTGGGGATCAGCCCTGTCGCAAGGCCGCTACTTACACACAGACGTCTATGCCTCGAGTGGGTTTCGAAACCAAGATTCCAGTGTTTAAGCGGGCAAAGGCATTTCATTGCTTGCACCTCACGGCAGCTCTAGTCGGTACTTGCTTAACATGAATCAACAAATTAACACCCAGGCTAGTGAGCTCTGCTCATGTCCTGGATAACTTCCATACTCGAAAGTGGCGCACAAGGGCATTGGCTTTGATATGTCCGCAAGCGGTTAATTAGACCAGTAAGAAAACAAATGAACACTTACAAACAGATATCCCCAGCCAATCACCGTGCACTTGAGTCCTCCAGGTGTGACTTGCGACTGTCTGGGCAGGGGCACGGCCGCCATGTTTCCGTTCATAGACAGCTCAGTCTGCAGCTGAAATGTGAGTGAGGAGATCTGCAGCCTTTGCAGTGTAATGTCCGTTGAAAAGGAAACGGAAAGCCTCCTCATTTATACCTTCATTTAACGTCTCTCTCAATGTCTGAGATTATGTAACGTCGAATGATAGGACGATCCATGAATATGAATGGGAAAATATTTGGAAGGAAGCGGTCGTGGCCTAATTTCAGGTACTATCCCAACATCGACCTGAAGGAGGCGAGAAAAGCAACGAGAGACTTAAGTCGAATTGGTCGACGTACCGGCCGAGATTTTAACAGCATTAACCGGCTGGGCGTTGTTATGGAGACGGAGAGTGTTTCCTGTGAGGTACGTCAATGAGGTGACCTTGAGGCCGCGAAGGAAGGGATAAACGCGCGAGCTTCCCGCAACAGGCAGCGCGCGTGTGCGTCCTCGACCTAGTTCACGTGTCGATGTGAAGACGGGGTCAGCGGCGCTCCACGCCACACACCAAGTCCCCCGCTTTTATGCAACCCCCGTGTTCACCTGCTCCCGCTATTGACACCTATCTTGAGCCAGCCGAATCTGCTCTTCAGCCCTATTTCTGTAAGATCCATTTTAATATTATTTTTCTACCTACGATTTCCAATCTAAATTCTGCATACATTTCTCATCTCCCCTCGTGGTTGCTGCGTGCCCAGTCCTTCCCTTCCTACCGCTCTATATGGCGAGGAGTACAGATTATGAAGCTCCTCATTACGTAATTTTCTCCGTTAAGTCCAAATATCCCCCTCTGTACCTTGTTCACAGACAACTGGGATTCCCAAGATAGTGACTCTGGATGTGAAGTCGTGAAGGTTGAGGCAGTAGGTTCCGCCGAAACGTCGGTAGCGCCTCAAATCATAGAGAGCTTGCGCGCTTGCGCTGACATGAGATTCCGGGTTCCACACCCAGAGGGAACACCAGCTGGGATTGTAGCTTGCTTCTGCACGCACGCACAGAAATGAGCAGATTATCATAGCGGTAGTACTGCTCGGTTCGAATCTGGACAGGGACTCATCATGGTTTCCCTCAGTCCCTCTAAGAAAATACCGGGAGAGTGCCCTGCTTCCTTCCTGATCCCTTCAAATTCACCGTTCATCCTACTGCTTGACGCTAAAAGCTTCGTGCAGCGGCGTCAGGACGCCAGATGCTTACCTCTACAACGGCGATGTCGTTTTCGTAGTTGCTCTCGGGGCGGTAGTCCTCGTGGAGGCGGTACCGGAGCGCGGGTCTCCTCTCGCCGCCCCGGGACAGCTCACTCGTACCGGCGAGCACGCTGAAGGCGGCCGCAACCCTGCCACAGGTCATGCAAACCTCAATCAGAGGGACCACTAGGGTGTGGAGTGGATTCATCTGGCAGTGTAAATTGCTGGGGAATCCTTGAGCAGCTGAGCGACTATTAGCGTCTCCAGAAGGATTCAGTTCAGTAAGGTAAATCCTCTGTCCTTAAGTAAGAATCCTGTGTTGAGGACTTATGGAGGAGTGGAGGTATACGCCCACATATTTCTCGCCTCAGCACTAGCTTCACGCCCTGGCAGCTTTAACCCTGAGGGGGTTAAAGCCTCCCGGTACCCATTGAATAAGAGATCTTGTGGAGCAGATATTAGTGTCTTAGTCTGCAGGGAATCAAACCCCGACTCCCCAGTCAACCAGTCCGCAGTCTGGTCCCTACACTGACTGAGCTGTCTCTTGTGATGTGCCGAAATGCTGGACCCTGAAGGCGTGGAGCTCAGCCCAGACGGCGCTTCTGTATGGAGAACTGTCAAAACTAATCGCGGTGCACATGCGCAGTTTCGCGGCGCTGCCAGTGCGTAGCAAGATCGGTGAATTGGAAACGATTGCTATTTAGAAGGGAGATAATATTCCAGAATTTTCCTTGAAAGACTGAGAAAACCCACGAAAAGCCTCATTCAGAATACCCCCAGCTTTGAGCCGTGAGCTTCCCGAAAAGCGGCTACAAGCATTACCGCCCGTCTGGGTGTCTTCGCTGTGTGGAATTGCGAGTGGCAGGGGCAACACGAGTGCAGCACAGATGTGCTGTTAGACTTACTCATCCTGAAGGCAGTGAGCCGCGGTGAGGACCCATCTGCTGCTCAGCACGGTCCCGCCACAGACGTGAATACCCTCGTACTGAAGAGACACCTGGCGACACAGAAACAAACTGTCACTATTGCGTAAAACTGTGGTGATCGTGGCTATTGCAGCGTGTACAGCCGTTTCTGGGCAACGGTTCAGTAAACGCGTCCCCGCTGCAAAAATACGCATGGAACAATAGAGTTACTGTTGGAAACGATGTTTTCTGCTCGGAACGTGCAAAGGGGTTATAAGGAAGACAACTGGGGCAAAGAAGTTAGTTGAGAGTTGAATTCTGCAAGGGAGGCTGAGAAGAGATAGTAACGGCCTGAGCACAGAAGCTGGAGAATCTTTGTTGTTAAGAGCTGTTACCAAGCAACGACTAGTGAAGATCCGGATCGTGTGTAACAAGTGGTCAGTATACCTCATCTGTAGTCACACTCTAAACAGGACAATATTATTAAAATAGTAATGTCTTATTTGCCTCCGAAAGTGACAGAAATATTTATTTTCGTAGGAAATTCTCTCTTGATCAAAAAATATCCGCTTGCATATTACTGTCTTATGGATCTGAAGGAAATAGACTACTGGGATAATAGTAAAATGAATCTTAAAAAATTATGATCATGGGTTGTGGAATGAATTCATTTAGCCACAGCGATCAGTGGTGAGCTCTTGTGAACACGGTAATGAACTTTCGGGGTCCCATAAAATGCTGAGAACTTCTCGAGTGGCTGAGCAACTATTGGATTGTCAGGAATTACTTATTTATCAGCTTTAAAATGAATGTTCCGGCGCCGGGTGACGTCCAGGCACAAATCTGACGGCCCAGCGTCGGCCTGGAATTTCGCTCGCGTCTGTTTGCGAGCAGGACGGGTTACTTACGGGTGTCGGCTCCGGTGGTTCAGCCGCTTGCTGCACTTCCTACACACCCTGTTGCTGTCTTTATTATCGCTGTTCTACTGATGTTTCCAGAAGTTTCCAAATTACCGACGGTGATTTGCTGTCTTGTACCTCAAAGTTTCACGAAAATAGATTGTGCGTTAACCCATTTTCCCTTCAAACTTCTTCTATCCGAAGTTTCATAAATGTTTTTCTCTTCCTCTCGAAGTTTCGCGTCCCTCACGTTCTGCGCAGTGAGTGACGTCAGATGTGAACGGGGGAATCACCGCACTCTGCAGAACAACACTCGTTGTGCGGGTTGCAGCAATGTAGATCTGTTGAATGAGTTGTGCTGCCTGGAGGGGGGATTATCCTTGATCCTAAGAAGCTCCTGTATCCTGGATCCTAGCATGTAACTTCACCCAACATTGCTGCATTCATTTGGAAGAGTGAGGCGGACGG
>NW_019731225.1:833738-864907 GCF_002891405.2 Cryptotermes secundus | reverse complement strand
GATAGAAGTGGCCAGAAGACGAGGAAGAAGACGTAAGAAGATGCTGGATGACCTTGGGGACAGAAGAGGATACTGTCATTTGAAGGAGAAAGCTCTAGATCGCATTAAATGGAGGAATTGTTTTGGAAGAGACTGTGTACCTGTCGTCTGACAGATTACAGATGAATGAATGAACCCTTCCAGCCGCACTATGGCCCGGGGCTCGACTCAGCCTCTAACAGAAATGAGTGCCATGAATCTTCCTGGGGGTAAAGGGCGGCCGGCGCGTAGAGCTGACAACCTTACCGCCTCTTGTGAGCCGATTGTCTAGAAGAGGTGGGAACCTCGACGTCTCACAACCCTATGGGCCTTCACGGCCTGTTACAGGAATAGCTTTACTTTACTTTTTACACACACACACACACACACACACACACACATATATATAAAATTGCTGCCAGTTAACGGTCCCTGGGGACGAAGCAGGGACTGTGGGCGGTCCGGGCTCCTCACCTGAAAGGGAAACTGTCCTGGCGCCGCGTCCGTGCCGTTCACTATCCTGCCGCCCCGCGCGATGTCCGCGTCCCCCGGGGCACCTGCAACACGAACAGCAAACTCACCACCGGTTTGTCCCCTCGCCTCTCGCTGTGTCTCTACGTCTCTCCACTCATAACATGGCCATCAGATCTGCTATTTCACTTTTTCACTAAATATTCCAGTTTTCACTAATTTTGATAGCTGAGTTGGTACAGTGACAGGCCGAGGACCTGGGGTTCGAGTCACTTCTCTACTCCACGTGTCCAGATCGGCTCTGGGGCCCACCTAGCCTCACCTGTAGCCGCAACAACCAGACCGCTGAGCAGGGTGAGAAACAGCATCGTGACAGAATCACGGGAGAGCAAACTTCGCTAACTGCCTCTTACTAACTCTCATCAGCAAGATGGGAATATGGGGGGCCAGGCAAATCAGCGCGTAAGATTGTTATCTCGCATGTCAGCAGATAGGAGGACAGATATCCTAACACTCTGCGTAAGTCCATGAGCAAAGTCCTTCAACTGTTCAAGTAATTCTCCTCCGTTTACGCAATCCGAAGTTTCACCACCTTGTTCACAAAAGCCTGGCTTAAATCCCTGTCCGTAGTCACATGGATACATGTGGACACGTCTTTATGATTCATTTTAATATTATCCTCGCATCTCACTTAGGTATTCGTCTATATAGATCTCTCGACCTATATGTTGTTCGCAATTCTGATCTCTCCCTTGCATGCTATAAGCCCTGCTCATCTCATACTCATCATATTGGATGAGAAGCATACGTAATCTTCTAGGGAGTGACACCGTGTAGACTGGTAGAATTCACAGCTGTTTCGGTGGAACGTACTGCTTCCATTTTCACAAATTAACAGTAAACTAAGCAAGAAACTATCACGAAGGAGGTGACGAGTGGTGGGGAGGGGTGCGAGGTCAGAAATGTTTCAAAATAGGGCTCTTCTCAGAAATAGGAGCCCAGTCGATGGATGGCGGAGGCGTTCTCCTCCCCCCACGCCCGGACGTAATTAAGGATTAAGTGAGACGCTGTGCCCAAGCCCGCGGAAGGTGGGATTCCCATGCGAGTTGTGCTTTGATGTATCAGCTGCTTGTTTCTTCTATCTCGGAGCTTTAATTAACTGCAGGGAACTTGCGTGGAGCGCGCAATCAGCCATCTTGAGTCTGTCTGAAGCAGAGGTTGGCTGTGTGTTCCGTTGCCACTTTATGTACCTCTTGCTACGGACCTCGCAACAATCATTTAGCTTCCTGCTGATCTTGTAATGGTCTGCCAGAAGGAGTAACCTTTCTTCGCCCGGGATGTAGTTGTTATCCCTGTCACTGTGAAAGCAAAGCAAGAGTACTCGAATTTAGAAATTAAGTTTTATTCATGTAATGAATTGTAAAATTGTGGGAAGACCAAGACGTAGGTGAGTGGACAATATTAAAATGGATCCTAGAGAGATAGGATGGCATGGTATTGACTGGATTGATCTGGCTCAGGATAGGGACCAGTGGAGGGCTCTAGTGAACACGGCAATGAACCTTCGGGTTCCATAAAATGCTGGGAAGTTCTTGAGTAGCTGCATAATTGGCGGCTCCTCCAGAAGGGCTCAGCTCCTTGAGTAAGTAAGTAATGAAAGGTAAAGTTGTCCCCGTGCTTAACTAATTAAGCACTACACCATGAAGGTGTATGGGGGAGTGGATGTATAGATCCATGTTTTCTTGACCTAGGCACTGGCTGGAGGTGAGTGGTCAGCCCCGGGGAAAGAGCCCCCGGTACCCATTGGATAGGAGGTTGGGTGGAACCCAGAGCCGGTCTGAACGATATGGAGAAGACAAAATTCTTTCCCCCACCGGCACTCGAACTCCAACCCCTCGGTCGTTCATCCCGTAACCAGTCGCTATCCCGGCCCTTTCTACTCATGTAATATGAAACGTAAATTGGGAATGAGGATTAAAATCGCACCCGAGACCTCTATCACAACACTTACACATTGTTGTAACATCACAGTACGTACTGGTAACATCGCGGAGTTAATTTTGATAGTCTTTGGGTGTTCTCTGTTAGGTCCGCAGTGGGAAACAAGGAAAAGGGACAAGTCACATTCTTTTGTTTGCCGGACTGCTCGCTAGAGGTCAGCGTGCATCCGGAAGGTCCCGCGACCGGTCATCTCGACGGAGGTTTTCATGGTTTTCCCCTGTCTTCAAGCAAATTCTGAATTCATTTCAAAGTTCCCGCGTTGCTACTCCGCGCTTCTCATGCACCCCCCCCCAAGTTTTGAGTTCATAAAAATTAAGCCACATTGTTGTTGAAGCGACGGTATACACGTATTGTCACGTGATCGAGTGAATAAGGACGGGATTTGGATTGGTAACCGGATTTACTGGAACCTTAAACACCACGTGACTGCACTTCATGGTCACGGTCACGCAAAGGTTAGCGTTCTCAGCCACGGTCTTCACTGCGTGCTTGGTAACGGCTTCTAACATTGGATGTTCCTCTGCTTCCGGGCTCATGACCTCGCAGGCTGGCGGCCATCTCACACCAACCTCCTACTCTTCTAACTGCCGTCTCAAGACTCTCCCGTAATCACAGCTGATCCTCGTTATATGGCCCCGGCACGGGGCGGGCAGAAAACGTCGCTTCCAACACTTAACTCCATTGTTGCGTGTTACATAGCCGTTACCTAACGACTGCTGTTTCTCTGACTTCACAGTTTTTCTCTGAGCAAATATGCCACAATATATGAGTTTTCAATTTGTTTCTTGTTCGTTGGTCGGGTACGATATGTTTGACCGAGAAGATGACGACAATATACTCTCTCGAAGCGTCGGTGAGCGTCCACATGCGTCACGCGCCACAAGATTGATTGTGTGCTTCGCGATAAAGCATAGAGCGATTTGGTGACGTCAGCAGGATTACTCTGTTAGATGAAGCAAGATGGATGGTACCTGCGACAGCAGCGCCGCCACACCGGATGTCGCGACCTTCCCCCAAACTAATCCAATAATCCGATTGTCTCCTGTTTACAGGATTCCTCTCCGGCGAAACGACTGGGAATAACTGATTAGTGTATGTTGCATGACAGAAAGATATTTCGTGGCACTTACATGGCACACTACACCGCATAGTTCGTTGAAAAGTAATCCGACGTTTCGGAAGATCATTTTATTTCATTTTCTCAGGGTCGAAGAATGAGCCAAAAAAGAAACCAACCTGAAGCAGGCAGCAAACAGAGCTGATGTAGCAAGGCCGTAGGTTCGGAGGGGTTACTTTGTTGCCTGATGGACCTGTGCACAGAATATGGCGTAGGGAGGGCCAGAAGAAATAGGCGCAAGCTCCTGCTTGCTGTGAGGCTCGGCTGTAGCGGGGGGGGGGAGCCAGGCGCTGGCTGGAGGGGCAACACTTACTGGGAAGTTGTGCAACCACACTACTTCTCACGGTTCACAGTCTGGGAACCACCTCCCTAGAATATTTTTCTAAAACACCGTCACGTGATAACTGATAACAGTTCTTATATTCTTGCACGGCAGCTATGGGCACGGACCGCGTAGAAAATACCGCTTCCCACAGTTACTCCATTTTTGCTTGTTACACAACCGTTACCTAGCAATGACTGTTCATCTGGCTCCGCAATCCTGGCTTTCAGCATATATGCCACAATACAGTTCATTTTTATTGCTAATCAGATGTTTCATTATTTTTTCGAATATCCAGAATGGGGGAGGGGCAGATGCTTTGTGTTCCCCTCTCTCTGCTGGCGCCCATGCGGATGAACCCCTTCCTGTAAGAGTGCTCTTAGTGGTTGTGCACAAGTCGATGTGACGGAAGTCGACATAACTCGCAGGGAGACCGGAAGTGCCCTTATCTTGTTGCCGCGTACTCTTGAACACGTAACGGAAACACGAAAGCTAAATGTACATATCTCTTGTGAAATTTCCCTGCTCCTGTTGTTCACTGTCAGTTCTGTGTGCTAATGCGAGAGGCAGCTCAAAGCGAGGGACGAAGTAAACATATTATTGAGATAAACAGAAGACTTGTCTTGTCCTCGCATATGTCAACCGTTTCACATCGCAGATGACATATGTCAGTCTGTCCGAAACATCTGTGAGTGCACGTGACGCCTCGAGACATATGTCTGTCAGCCTGTCCGAAACATCTGTGAGTGCACGTGACGCCTCGAGACATGCGTCTGTCTGTCCGAAACATCTGTGAGTGTACGTGACGCCTCGAGACATATGTCTGTCAGTCTGTCCGAAACATCTGTGAGTGCACGTGACGCCTCGAGACATGTGTGTCTGTCTGTCCGAAACATCTGTGAGTGTACGTGACGCCTCGAGACATGCGTCTGTCTGTCCGAAACATCTGTGAGTGTACGTGACGCCCCGAGAAGTCCTGTGTGCTGGATTTCAGGTTATCTCAGTGGTGATTATGGAGGGTACGTTCGCCTGGATTGTAACGCCGTGTAGTTTGTTAGAATTCCACCGTCGTTTCGGAGGGATACACCGGCTTCATCTTCAGGGCAGAAAAGTAAGCATAGCAAGAAGAGAGAAAGGAGAGCCCAGAAATTTCTGATGTGCCGCTTTTAGCCCCCGCCTCGTGCAGAAGACAGAATGAAGACGTGGGGTCTGAGGGTTTTACGGCGGTGACTATGAAGAATGCCGTCTTCTGGGATGTGGCACTGTGTAGGTCTTGTGTGAACCGCAGTTTCGGGAGAACGTATCGCCTCCACCTTCAGGGTAGAAATATCCGCTAGCGAGGACCCACCGTGAGCAGCTGACTGCAGTCTGCATGTGTGGCAGTGAATGTATGGGCTGGACGTCTAAGATGAAATCTTTAGGATCTAACAAAGATCGCACTAGGAAGAGATAGAATATATTATTTTTTTCAATGGCTCTTCCATTTCACAGACGGTAAGACTCCTTGGACGGGGGATCAGCCCGTCGCAAGGCCGCTACCTACACACAGGACAACATAAACACAGACATCCATACATTCAGTGGGACTGGAACCCACGATCCCAGCGTCATGCCGTAGATGGCGCGGCCCCTGTGACCGGCGGAGTGGAGAGAACAGGAAAGGGGCACATAGGAATGGAATTGGGAATTTTCTCAGTGACCCGAAAAACATAAGAAAATCAGAGAAACGGAAGGCGCATCTTCAGGAAATAACTAGAACTCACATTCCTGAACACCCTACTGCTTAGGAAGAGGGACGTGGGGAGACAGAGCAAGAGATGCAGAGAAAGAGGCTATTTTCCAAACCTTAGAGAGAATTTGAAGGAAAGAAACTTTGATCTTGCGAAGGAACCTCCAGTGCTGTGTCTCTGAAACCTTTGTAAGTTGGCAGACGTTCGGAAAGCGCGGTCCAAGGCATGCGTTGTCTGTGTGCGTTCATTCTATGTTTGTGCTGTCATGTGTATAGGTAGTGACTGGCCGATCCCCCTTCGAAGGAGTTCTACTGACTGTGTAAATTATCAAGAAACTGAAAAAATGGCCAAGGCTCAACAAAGGGCTGTAGAGCCGTAGACAAATGTTTGGAAAATGCGCCGTGCTTACTAGGAAAAACTGAGTGGTGTGACAATAAAGTTCCCGGACCACTGTGAAAAAATAGACAAAAAGATACAAGGAAATAAATAATTTTCTGTTTCTATACAAAGTAATCTACGCTCATTTCAATAAATTTCTTGAATCGTTTAAAGTTTTTTTGAAAACAGTCAGCAAAGGCCTCGAGAGGAACAGCGTTCAGTTCGGCCGTCACTCTTTGCTTTCTTCACCATCCTAAGACCTCTTTCCTTTGAGGGCAGTTTTCACCTTAGGTAAGAGAAAATGTAGCCAAGACAACACGCGTCTCTCTAGGTCAAGCCTGGCTGAAGCCTTGGCATGATATGACTCCCCGTTGCTCCTGTCCGTCCGTGAGTCTGGGTGGGAAGAACTTCTTCTTCTTCTGCAAATATTCATAGAGGATTATGACGAAACGTCTCCTCCTTGATGTTTAATTCATCCGCCATCATTCTGAGAGTCCATTGTCGTTCTTGTGTCACAGTTTCACGGACATGCGCGAGTGTGTATCCTTTTAGAGAGGTTGAAGGACACTCACTTCTTGGATCATGCTGAAGATCCTCACGCCCAGCTTCAAACCGTTTAAAGAGTTCAAACAAGCGGCTACTGCTTGAGGCTTCCTCACCACAGATAGTTTGCAATATTTCGTAAGTTGCTGTTGATGTTTCGTCCAGTTTAAAAACGAAATTTTACATTAATTCATTGCTGCATGGCTAAAAAAAAAGCGACAGCAGTTAAAAACAATTACTCACCCAGCTGATACTCATAAACTCTCAGTATTTTGACTTGTTGACTCCTGCCACCTGTTGGTAAGAGGTGGAACTACGCTTAGATGGCGGCAGTATGCTGCAGCACAATTGCAACACCTCGTATAACATTAAATAATTTTATTTACAAAGATTTCTTCCTCTCTGTCTGTCGTGGTTGGTAGGATAACATATAAAATCTGTAATGCATAAAGCGATCTTTGTAGATAACTCTTTGTTCGCTAGGCAGCAGTTTTGATACACCGAAATATCGATTTGGTATTTACAGATCTTATCACCACGCGGAGCCACGCGGGGGTGTGACATCACAGCTCTTAGAGCGTGGAACTGCTCAGTATATGCACACTATGGCACACTGTTTAACATGCCCAAGTGTCCCCCGTTGCTGTTTGCAACGCCTTGGTCTTCCCAGTGGTCTCTTTCCTTCTGGCTTTCCCACCAATATCCTATATGCATTCCTCGTCTCCCCCATTCGTGCTACATGTCCTGCCCATCTCATTCTCCTTGAGACTCTGATATACACAAAGACAAAAATAAGATGTCACTGAAGGGATGTGATAGAACTGCAGCCGTGAAGAGGGAATCGGTATGTTCCTTCGAAGCATTGGTCCCCACATAGTCCAGAACGAGAGTGTTACTGAACATGTGTGATTTTGCTATGTCAATAAAATTTGATGTAACAAAGTCCCGGACGGAGAACCAGTATTTCTGCCAGCTGCTCCATAAAACTAGAAACTATCAATATGGCAACTACGCGAAACATTTGATTGTGATAAGGACAAATGACGCACGACCCGAATCTTATCTGTCAGATTTGTGCAATGAAGCGTAAGGAGCAAATCGCGCCGTTGCCTTGCAAGACGCGGCGTCTCCACTGCTGGAACCCCAGTGCACATGCGCGCGGCAATTGTGTGCAGTTATCAGCGCGACTGTCACGAGGCACCAAGAGATGCCCCTCCTTGGGCACTCCTTGAGGCAAGATGAGAGGCACGCCATTTGTGTCTGCCGCGGTTGTCTTCTCTCGTCACACCGTGGCGCATGCGTTAATAAGCCTGAATGTACGAATTACACCGTTTTTTAATTTGGTTTGTCTCTTTATTTGTCACTGTTATTTTCGTGTCTTCGTTTCTTGTTTATGTCCATATGTTCCTTCTTGTCCACTTGGATTGTGCGGTCGGTCGGTTAAATTGCTGCTGGCCTTGCCAGCGCAGTCACGCTTGGCGTCAGTCTTCTCGAGATCCACTACCAAAGTTATTTTTGTTCTTTCCCAGACGTGTACGTGTTTCGAAATGGGGCATCCTCTTCGACGCGGGAGGGGTCGATCTTTCTGTGTACACGCTGCGTCGGTTGCACCGTAGTTTCACTGATTGTTCCGTCCAGTTCAGTAAATTTCTGCTGGTCCTCGCCAGCAGAGTTATTTTTTGCTCCCATTCTCACGGTGCTCATAACGAAATATTATTTTCTGACAACTTTGGGAGCCTTCAGACTCCAGACCTCTGTATTTATGTCGTCCCAGTGACAGGGTGACCCAGCTATACCCCCGGGGACCGGGTTTCCTTTTCGTCAACTTCTACGGCTCACAGGACGACGTTGGAGGTATTCTAACCCGCATCCATACGGGAGATCGGAAAATCTTACGGTAACATAATGGCAAAATATGGGACACCTGAAGGAAACAGACCACTTGGAAGACCTAGGTGTAGATGGGAGTATTATTGAAATAAATCTGAAGGAAATACAGTATGCAGGTGTGTGTGTGAGTTGAGGTTCTCATGACGACAATTATGAATGAAAGCTTTCAGGATGTGGTTCCGTGTAGATTGGTACCCACATCCTCAACCAAGCAGAGTTATAGCCAGGCGAGCGAGCTTAATCGCCTTAACATTTTGCGTTAGCAACCTGCAACACAGCAGAGACGGACAAGTTGCCGCACGATCGCGGCGCTGGGGTATCTGGGCTGCTACATTGCCTCATCAGACGGTCTGCGTGTCTGGTGATACGGGTAGCTCAAGTAGTACAGTGAGTAGACTTCGGACTTACCGACCTGTGAATGTGGGTTAGATTCCTGGTAGAGGTAGAAATGTCCTCCACAGAGCCCAGGCCATCTCTGGTTTCCCAGGGGTAAACCGGCCAGGGCTTGAGGTCACCATTCCCCTCTGTCGCCTAGGACGTAAGTATGTGTGGAGCTACACATCCACGCCTTTTTCTTTTTTTTCTTTTGCATTTTCATCATTTTACAGACGGTAGGACTCCTTGGACGGGTGATCAGCTCGTCGCAAGGCCTCTACCCAATTACAGGACAACACAAACACAGAATAAACACATACACATACCAAACATCCATACTTTTTGTGGGATTGGAACCCGCGATCCCTGCTTCCGAGCGAGGGAAGACAGTTCATATCTCAGACCGCTCGGCTGCCGTGACCGGCAGCGAATAATAACATACGTCAAAACTCCTTAAGAATTTCAAATGTAAGGGCAAATTCCCCTTCGAAAAATTTCTTCACTATATAGNTCAGACGAAGAGAGACACCAAAAACCAAAAACTGATGCCGGAAGCAGCGTCATCAGCAGCGACTTGAAGCACAGAGCAAATGATGCTCGAGATGGTTCAAGTTCGTATAGCAACAGGCGTGACCAGAGTGGTTTGAACGGCTGCTGTACTGCGATGTGGAAAGCAAATGGAAAAACTACCACATTATCACTTTTCCTGGATAGTCCCTTTCCAAAAACAGAGATACCATGTATGCGACCAGAAGACGAGGAAAAAGATGTAAGAAGATGCTGGATGACTTTGGGGACAGAAGAGTATATTTTTATTTGAAGGAGAAAGCTCTAGATCGTATTAAGTGGAGGAACTGTTTTGGAAGAGACTGAGGACCTGTCGTATGACAGATTACTGATGAATGAATAGTTCAGATAACGTACCAACAGATGTCACATGCTGTCCGTCAGATATAACAGTTCTTGTAACGGTAGAAATTATCGACACTTGGCACTTCTTGGGATAAAGTGCGGGACGGTGTGCAGCACACACCGCGCCGTCATCCCATGTGAGTCCGGATCATGCTGCATGTCCAGTGTGGGCACGAATTCGTCGCTGAAATTGTCGGCCGCAAATTATTTTAACGGATTCTGCAAGTGACGTTATAAAGACAAGGGGGGGGGGATTCCCAGCAGTGAGACACTTCTTTGTCACCAACTCTGTCTCTTCTCACCATCAACTTTATCAACACTTCCTTTCCTTCACATCTTTCTCTTTGTTTTGCTTGTCCCCTCCACTGGAATGCAGATGTCTCTGGCGTCGTGTCGTTACGTTTCTGCGTCTTCATTATATTAATTGAAAGCGTTACCACACGCTGGCCCATATCTGGGCTTTCCATTAGCCGCGATGGATATTGCAGACAGAAATATCTGCCTCCTTCCCGAATCGTGACAGAGTTACGACGTGATAGCATACTTCTGAGGTGCTGAATGCGACATGCATATCAGTCCCACTGTTATCCCGGAGGGTGAGAGCGAGCTGTGTAAATATTAATTATTTATAATCACGCCATGTCTCCATTAACTTACGGAAACGTCTGCTAATGTAATTGAATGCGCGTGACGCAACAGTGCGCGCTGCGATGTTCGGATTTACCAGATGTACAACTGAGTAACTCTGAACAAACGCTGAACAAAGTTTAGGTGAACATTCTGAAATTCGGTGTTTGAATACCAACTCCATTCATAAAGTCCAGCCTTTGGGCCCCACCTTGACGCATTTCTATTGACTCATTTTTCGTACCTGAACATGGAGACAGTAATCTCCCTCCGAAACATCGATGAACTTCTACCGGACTACACGGCGTCACATTCCAGATGATGATACTGCTCACAGTGACCGTCAGACCAACCTCAGTTCTGTCCATTCGGCACCCTTCCACGCCCGAAATTTCTCCTCCCCTTAGGCGGTTTATTTAAAGACGTTTCGGTATCTCAGATTATATAACGTCGAAACTTAGGATGATAAACTTGAACGCAGGTGAAGGGAAGCGACCGTGGCCTATTTCAAGGTATCACCATTCGCCTGGACGGACTGAGTAATGCCATGAAAATCCTCAGTCAGGGTATCCGTTGCCTTAGTCGAGATTCGAACCGAACACCTCTCGAATGCGAGGCAAGGACGTTACCCTACGCCAACCTGGTCGGTAGCTTGTGATGTACAACTTGAGGGACAAGGGTTCGCTGCCGGAGCTAGGTAACGCCTCCATAAGGGATGCGACGTGACGCTGTGACGTGTTCACAGGGAGGAGAGGATTCACAAGGTATCCGACGCCAGGCGTCGCACGTGAGAAGCTCCTCGGCTACAGACATCAACTTCCTGCTCCAGTTATTTTAGGCCTTCTTGAGAAGCTGACAGTCGCTGCCTCAGTCAAGACGTTCCCCATATTTGATGGAATACAATTTAGTACCATACTCATAAGAACATTCCAGTGGATCCCAACCTTAGCCAGTTTAATCCAGTCCACACCCTCCCCCACATTCTCTTTAAGATAAATTTTAATACTATACTCCCATCCGTGCCTAAGTTGTTTCCGACTTGATGCTTTCTCACCAAAGCCTAACCATTTCTCACATATCCAGTGCGTGCCACATGTCCTGCCCATCTAATCCGTATTGCTCTGATCACTCTAACGAAGTTTGCTGAGGAGCGGGGACTGTGGGCGTGCAGTCTGCAGTTTACTCTCATCACTACCCGATCGCAGCAGTAAACTACAATAATAGTGCATTAAGAAACAAACGTTTCGGAGTGATATACTGCTTCCTTCTTCAGTGTGACGCAACTTTATCATTAGAGCCAAATGTTTATGGAACGCCACGCTCAAATGGTTCAATAGAAACACGCACGAGATAAACGGTCTATGGAGTCGCAGTAGCTCAGTCAATATAGTGACCAGACTGCGGGCTGGAAGGGCACACTCTCTAGACAGGCTTTCGGACCCACAGAGCCTCCTGTCCAGCGGGTGGTATGCCGATCGGGTTGTGAGACTGACAGCTCACCTGTAACTAGTGCTAAGGTTAAGAATGTATGGAGTATACCGTTATTCCCCCATACGTCTTCATATCCTGTTACTAAGCACAGGGTCGCCTTCAGCTTGAAATATTTGTGCGAAATAATATTTACTTGTGACTGAAGTGGGACCCAGTCATCAGTCACTTCTCCTACTGAGCTACGCCGGATCACACCGATCATTATGCTCGGATATAGCACCGCGTAGTCTGGTAGAAATGTAGAGAACTTCAAGTGGAAAGCACTAACAAGATCTTCCACGTCGAAAAGTAAACCAAGCAGTCCTGAAGATAGAGGCAGCACCTTCCTCCGAAACATTATATAAACTACAACGCCATGGTCACCGTTCTGAGAACATTAGATCCGAACACTGCTAATCATCCACTGCTTGGGTTACTTTTCGACCGTGAAGATGGAGGCGATATGTTCTTGCGAAACGTCGGCTGTCTCCGAACTACACGGTGTTACAACTCAGAAGACCTCACTTTGTGTAGTGGCCTCTGCGAGGTCCCCAAATCCAAGATTTTATTACATTTTCCTATTTACGTCAGACGGAATGAAAACGCGTTTTTCCTGGGAAATCGTGTTGACACTTGTAGCAGGGAAAGAGACGCGCCGGTTATCGTGGCGGGCGTCTCGCTGGGAACTTCTTTATTGAGGAACGGATTTTCCGTCCGATTTATAACGCAGTTATACGTTTGTCAAGACGACGCAACTCGACGCCACCCGCGACGCCCAGGAAAAGCACACGGAACCATGAAATCTGCTCCCAATGTCTCCATAGACGAACTGCCACTTGTATTGGCCCCTGCACCCCCCGCATCCCCCGCTCCTCATTCTGAATTCCATGCCGGGTAGCTCAGTCACTGTAGTGGCTGGAGGGTCGGGTTTGCATATTTGCGTCTTCGCGTCCAGACAAACCACGGAAATCAGGGCTTTTTCCTCAAGGGTTAAGAAGCCGGGGCGCGAAGCTGACAACTAACTCCTGTCTAGAGGCTAAAGTTAAGAAACGCTGCAAAATATAGATTCGAGGTTATCGTAGCAGTAGTTTTGAAGATTGCTGTGTTCTGGAATGTGACTCCGTGCAGTTTGGTAGGTCATACAAAATTTACGGTAACCTGAATGCGAATGTAGCATGCCACACGGCGTCACATTCCGCAAGACAATAGTCTATAGTGGATATGTATACCTCTGTCAGGAGGTGTTGTAGTGTCAATATGGGGAAACAACGCACAACGCCATAAATCAGTATAAGGAAGTAGTGGTTTAGCTCCACGCATTCTTGATCTCGCAAGTAGATGAGGGTGACTGGTCGGCTTCACACCCTACACCCTTTATCCTCGGAGTTAGAGCCCCCCGTACGACTACCCTTTACATTGGAGGATCAGTGGGCGCCAGAGTTGGTCTGGACGTTCGGCAGGAAAGCCCCTTTTCAGTGGTTCATTCAACGACAGTGTTAGCAGCATCGTGTGATAATTTCTGAACTGATTGGAAGGGATTTGAAAGGAAGCGGGCGTAGGCTAATAGAAGTACTGTCTCTCTGTTAGCATGAAACAACTGAGAGAAATCCGTGAAAACCATCATTCAGGACAGACAGAGATTCGAACGAAGTACCTTTCGAATGCAAATTACCTCCAGTCCAATCTGCCCTTCGATAAGTCTCTTGGCTTTGCTGGGAATCGAATCTGGTTCCCTCACTCGTCACAGCTTCGCGTCCATTACCTTCACCAAATGTTCGTTCATTGCTCGGTGCAAAATTTTGGCTGCCATGACACTACGCAGGTGTAAAAATGGAAAGGGGGTGGGGGTTGTCATGGTTGATATTAAAATAGATACAGCCTTAGTTGTGGGAGGGGGGTGTCGGCGGAAAGGGGGAGGGGGTGTGTTGGTAGGTGCGCAGTAACCATTCCTAGGTCGTGGATACTGTCCCAGCCAGCAAGCAGCCTGCCTTGACTTTCCCACTAGGCTCTCCCGCGTTGCCTGTCGAAACATGCGCTCGGCGCTGTTCAGTTGTTCTGCTCTATGCAGTTGCCAACGCGAATTGGGGCGGAAGGGTTGTACTGTAGTGGGTAGATACACTCTTGTAAAATGTTGTTATTGTTGTTGTTGTTGTAGTGTGTAAAACAAACATAAAGTGGTGTCAATTTCGCTTGTAACGCAGCTTTCAGTGTCAGATCAGGGTGCAAAAGGAACGGGGCAGCAACAGGTGAGTCGCCTTCACAGCATGACCTGCAAAGTGTGTCTCCTTACGAATCCATTTTTCTTTTTGCTGTGGGTCCGATGATGACTCCTATTACAGCCTTACGTCACGTGTTTAACGCTTTACAGCCTTGAATTTACGTAAATAACATTTGAAACTCCAGTCTATAACCTCACAAGGTAAACTGGGTCACTCACTCACTCAAGGAGCTGAGCCCTTCTTGAGAAGCCGCCAGTTGTACACCTACTCAAAAATTCCACAGCATTTTATGAAAACCGAAGGTTAATTACCGTGTTCACAAGAGCCCTCCATTGGTCCCTATCCTGAGCCAGATCAATCCAATCCATCCCATCCTATCTAAGATCCATTTTAATATTGTCCACATAAACTGGATCTCCTTTACAAAAGCTAAATGCATTTTGTTGTGAGACTTATACGAAACATAGACACTCTATATGTGTTGAGGTGTTAAGGAAAATGGTACATATAGTAACCACAGGGCTTTAAATGTTCAAGGAGCAAATTATGGATATAACCCATAACTTGGGATATGCCTGGTTGCCGTAGAGACAGTTACTGCAAGTTTCCGTGGTTTTCTCCTAGGTAAATTATGTTACATGCTACAAAGGGCAGTAACTTTTGACGTTGAGTAGAATAAACGCTTAAAAGTAATCTACAAGTCGGGCCGCGCCATAGCTCAAGCGGTTAGTCGCTGGCTTCCCACCGCGGCGGCCCGGGTTCGATCTCGGGTCTGGTCAAGTGGGATTTGTGGTGGACAAAGTGGCGCTGGGGCAGGTTTTCTCCGAGTACTTCGGTTTCCCCTGCCAATCTTCATTTCACCAATTGCTCCACAATCACCTTCACCTATCATCTGGGGCTGGTACAATAGGCCAGAAGTGGCCGCAGTACAAGGGACTTAGTCCCACCCCACTAGCAATAAAAAACCTACAGGTTATATTCTGAGCGGATTGTCTAGATAATGTGGGACCCTCAACGTCTCACAACTCTATGGGCCTTCACGGCCTGTTACAGCGATAGCTTTACTTTACTTTACTTTACTTTACTTTATTTGTGGACGGTTGTTTTATGAAGCAGTTGGTAGCTGGATTCATAACGTCAAATGGGTCACAGATGAATAATGAGTTAGAACGCACTTGAAAAGGAAGTAGTCGTGACCTAAGCATTTATTTGCAAGAACTGGGTAAAACCACGAAAACCATACATCGAGATGCAGGCATTGCAGCTCAGGTTCGAACCCGGCATCTAAAAAGACCATCACGACACCCTGTTTGCAAAAGGGAACATTTTACTTGGCGCTGAAAATTAAAACTGTGGATGTGACACCGTATAGTCCGGTAGAAATGTAGTAGCGTTTCGGAGGAACTTGAGGCCTTCGTGTGTGTAGGGTAGAATAAAGAGGCAGCATGTTAATCCGAAACGTCGGTACCTTCCCATCAGTCTACACCGCTTCACTTCCCAGAATACAGTACTTTCAGTAAGCAACTGTTACCAACATCGAACAGTAATCTTACCACTTGCTTATAAAACTTGGCGCCCTCTCTTTCTGTCGGGAACCAAACGTGGGCCTGTGATTGCTCAGAGTGAGGTCTCCTAGGTTTATACAGATGTATCGGATGAGTATGCTGTCTCCATCTTCAGGTTGGAAGTACACGGTGTGAGGAATTATTTACGCAGCTGGATAGTTGCTACGTTCCAAGTGCTTGCTTAAGCAGAACGCGATGAAGACGTGTGGAGCAATGTGTGCAGCTGTTTCGCCCCCAGGAAGGGGCCCTTCGGTACCTGTTGGAGGGGGGGGGGCTGGATGGGCCCCCGAGCCGGTCTGGAAGCTATGGAGAAAAGTCTCATCGTCCCCCTGTCGAGAATCGAAGCCAAATTCCTCAGTCGCGAGTCTGTGGGCTAGTCACTATATTGACTGAGCTATCTCAGATATATTTTCATTTGCATTCGATGCTGAAACCCTTTCATTTGATAAATCTTCGTCAAATGTAACGGGAAATAGGGGTACCATCACCTGGATTGTAACGCCATGTGGTTCGGTACAAGTCTACTGATGTTTCGGAGGGACGCATTGCCTCCATCTTCAGAGTATAGGACGAAGCGAAGCTCGAAATCTGCGAGAAGCATTCAGCAGTGATTTAGGTATTGCCGTTTCGCACGCTGTATGGCGACATGATTAGCTGTTCGCTCCGCCGCATGTAAATGTTGTTGCTTTATGGGCTGTACAGAGTTGTAATGGAAACTCAGCTTTTAACCTCAGTAAACTTGGCTTCCTTTTACGTCTCTTTTTGTGCGAGTTTTAAACGATTTTCGACCTTATAGCCAAGTCTTATAGTACGACGTTATAAACAGTTTAACGACTTGGGAACAAACTGTCTCTGAAATGAGCCTCGTGACACAGATCCTCTACGCCGTGTTAAAAGGTATTCGTGTAACATGTTTATTGCAATGGGTCGGATTGTGTGTAAACTGGGGGGGGGGTGAATTGCAGGGGTCGGTAAATTGGGCGCACTCAAGCATCATGTGAAAAAAAGAATGTAAAATCCCTGGGGTTAATTAATTAAGCACGACGCCATGAAGACATGTGGGGCGTGAAGGTATGGCTCCACCAATCTTAACCTCGGCACTAGATGGAGGTGAGTTGTTAGCTTCACGCCCCGGCCGCTTTACATCCGGGAAAGAACAAGTATAACCCTTTTGGATAGGGGGCTGGTTGGGCCCCAGTGTCAGTCTGGAACCAGTGGGGAAAATAGAAATGTCTTACCTCTGCTCGAGAACGAACTCCGGCCCGTCGCTACTGTATAAATGTATGACCGCCAACCTCACACAGTTACCTATGGTTCCGCGTATGGACGCAAGATGGCAGGAATTCGTTTCGCCTTTAGGTAGGCCGCACACCGGCGTGCGTCAAGACACGATGTCTGTGACACGATGTAAAGAAAGGAGCACAGTTGAAACGAATGAGATTACGAAAACCGCCACACACTGGTCTGAGTCATGATGCTGATGTCAGCTTCATGCTAACGAATCACGAATGAAGCAAGACTGCGTCTTTTGTCTCATGTCTTGATGCTTGTCTTGACGCAGTTGGTGTGCGGCTGCCCTTCAACGGCTAATCGTTTGGTCTAAGGCTTTATACAGCAGCACCATCTCCAGTGTATTTGTCACACTAATTACCGGCCTCTTCTGCATTGTCTGAGCCCTTGACGTAGTTCGACGGATGTGGCACGTCTACGTTCAAAACACCTGCTTTAATGGCCGCTAAAAGGTCATAGAATAAAGTCGAAAATAATTTACTTGCGGAGCAGCGGAGACAGGGTACATTTACTGGGGTTCTGAGTTAGTGCTCGGCCATTTGGGTTTCAGCAACATTGTTGCCATTATGAACACCGTTACTGCGTTTGGAGCATAATAAATTCATTCATAAAGCAATTTCTCCGAGCATACAGCGCGTTTTTCTTGTTTTGCCTATAAAACAAATCCTCTAGGAGACCCAACCTCAGGGAAAACAGCTGCAGTTACAACAACAGTGAGGGGTAGAGTCGTAGTTACCGCCTGTATTAATCATCAAGTCATGGAGACGCGTATTGTGGGTGAGCTTCACGCTCCGGCTGCTCTAACCTCAAAAAGAGTGCTACCGGTACCCATTCGCTAAGAGGCAAGTGGGACCCAGAGCTTGTCTGGACGCTGTGGAGAAAGAAAATAACTCTTGTTCTTGCCGCGAATCGAACCTCGGACGTCCAGCCCGTAGCCCCTCACTAGTCACTGATTATCCCGGATTCAGTTTATGTACAGTTTATTACAAATAAAAAGATCTGATGATGGTGTAAGACTGACGCCGAAACATTGACCTTTTGAACTGTAGGAAGTGAAATATCTTGAGTGGTTTCGATATGTATATTATAAAAAGTAAAGCTGTCCCCGTAACAGGCCGTGAAGGCCAATAGGGTTGTGAGACGTCGAGGTTCCCATATTTTCTAGACAATCGGCTCAAAGATTGCGGTAAGGTTGTCAGCCTTACGCGCCGGCCGCCCTTTACTCCCCAGGAAAATTATTTAATTAATTCCTGGTATTCATTTCTGTTAGAGGCTGAGTCGACCCCAAGGCCATAGTGCGGCTGGAAGGATTAGATCAACTGAAAAAAGAATCCAGTGACCTCATCGGGACTTGAACCCGCGACCTTCCGGCTTGTAGCATAGTTACTCAACCAACTACGCTTACGAGAGCTTAAACTCTGACGTAATTCTAAGACAATTCTAAAGTAGAAACTGATGCCGTAGATTTGGGTAAAAGCATAACGACGTTTCGGAGGAACGTACTGGAAACAGTGCGTGTCTTTGCTTCACAGTATCTTGTCTCCTTTTTCCTCTGAGACGTGGAACTGTCAGGATAAACATTTCACGCGCCCTCGATACTGACAGGGCCAAATTTAGAATATCAGAATTCATTTCTTGAAGTCCGTGCCGTGACGTGTGAAGACCAGAGAATCACTAACGACTGTTTTCATTCACTGTTTGACAGCTGACGTCGTTATCTGTGAAGCGGCGGAGTTAGTATACCGGTGAGTCTGTGCCCCCCCTTCGTAGGTTCGTGTTACTGGCCAGTGCAAAGCGGGTTGCGGCTGTAAGGCGAGAGCAGTTATGAGAAATATGGACTCAAATATGTCGGAAAAAATACAGGAAATGACGTTATATCGCGTGACCTACTTAAGCTAGTCTGTGAAAGCATTCCAGCGGCTTGATATTGTGAGGGAAGAATGTAAATTCGAAGTATCTGGAAATGAAGTCGGGGCACGCGGTAGCGTAGGCGGTTGAGGCACTCGCTACGAGCAGGGAGGCCGCGGGTTCGATTCCCGATCAGGTCACTGGATTTTTCAATTTACCTAATCCTCCCAGCCGCACTATGGCCCTGGGGTCGACTCAGCCTCTAACAGAAATGAGTACCAGGTTAATTTTTTAGGGTAAAGGGCGGCCGGGAGCGTGAGGCTGACAACCTCATCGCCATCTGTGAACCGATTGTCTAGAGAAAATGTGGGAGCCTCGACGTCTCACAACCCCATGGGCCTCCACGGCCCGTTACACGGATAGCTTTACCTTTTTTTTTTCTGCAAGCGAAGTACGGAAAGGAGTGCTCAGTTGTCCTGCAGATTGTTTAACGACGCGTCCAGGCCGATCTGATGTGTATAGCAGAACCGTTCCATATTTGTGCTGGGATGTGATCGGTTCGAATCTGGAATGTATAATTTTTTAGTTTGTTATTTAACGACGCTGTCCGCATCAATACTATACAGCATGACATGATATGACTTATTCACTGCTGGAATGAGAAGTGGCAGGGGATACAGAAGTGCTCGGAGAAAACCTGTTCCAGGACAACTTTTTTCACCTTAAATCTCATGTGACCTACCTGGAATCGAACCCGAGCTGGAGCGGTGGGAATCCGACGATGGCTGGAGGTTTCGATTACTTCGAATTACTCTTCGGACGTTTCCTTTCACATCCTTTCCAATTCATAATTCACTAATTATCGTCGGACGCTAGCGACATAATCAAATAAAAAGTTCTGAGAAGAGTTAAATCGCCTACTTTCCTTTGACACGGCACGGACCTCATAGAAAACGAACCGTCCAACAATTCTTCTATTGTTTCGTGTGTATGCGTTGCAGCGTTAACATTTTTACCGAGCCGTTGCTTAGCAATGACAGGATGGATACACGTAAAGACAGACTGATGGGAGGTATTTATGAAGTACGCCGTTGAGATGGGCTCAGGTACAATGCTATTTAGCGTGTAGACCCTTTACCAGGTAGCGATCCTACGCAACAACAGGGAAACTCTTTGAAGCTGTGTTTTCTGTTGTCCGCTACGCTGCCGTTGCTAAGCAGCAGCGCGATAAACACATCTCTGCAGCACAGTTGAACTACAACAATATAAGAGCTGTGTTTCCCACGTGGTCCGCGTCGAAGTCAGTATGTGAAGGGAAGAATAGGAGGTTTGTCTGAAATGGCCGCCAGCCTTGGAGTTAGTCAGTTGAAGCACAGAGAATTGTAAGGGAGTCTGTGAAGAGAAGACTTAGTCGGTGCCAGACGGTAAGACATAAGCGGACAGTGTTAAGATCCGTTACCAGGAAACGACCAGGGAAGACAGAAGACTTTATATGTGCTGGAGTGTGCAGTTCAGCGAGGCTGTTATAGTTACTTGTTGTCACGATCCGTAAATGGTCAATAAGTCCAATTGCCAATCCAAACGTCGTCTACCGAGTGTCATAAAGATTGGGTCAGCCATTCAGGACTTGACAGTGGGGATACACAGACAGCATGGTAGTCGCATAAGCTTACTTGTATTTTTAAAAGGGAAGAAAGTGGGCCAATGAACCGTGAATATGCAAACAGAATGTCATTGCCGGAATGAGGACTTGCCATTGAAACGCGGATCCACTCCCGCGTTCAGCGCGGTTTCCGATTTCTGTTTTCATAATTACTTCCCGTATTGATTGTACGGTAGTGCAGGCACACTGGTAAAAGTGTACACTCGTGTTCCATCGGGGCCTATTTCCTGGCTGAGATTTAACCATTTAAAGCAAAATGGTAACTATATGTACCACCTGCTTCAACATACTAAAACTCTGCATTCTGCCCACAGAGTGTATTTATGTGTTCCATATGGTTCTCACAGTAAACAGCGATTGTTTCCCTAAACAGCATTAACCGGTTGGGCGTTGTTATGGAGACGGAGTGTGTTTCCTGTGAAGTACGGACTTCAAGATACTAAAACTCTGCATTCTGCCCACACAATGTATTTATATGTTCCATATGCTTCTCACAGTAAACAGCGATTGTTTCCCTAAACAGCATTAACCGGTTGGGCGTTGTTATGGAGACGGAGTGTGTTTCCTGTGAAGTACGGACTTCAAGATACTAAAACTCTGCATTCTGCCCACACAATGTATTTATATGTTCCATATGCTTCTCACAGTAAACAGCGATTGTTTCCCTAAACAGCATTAACCGGTTGGGCGTTGTTATGGAGACGGAGTGTGTTTCCTGTGAAGTACGGACTTCAAGATACTAAAACTCTGCATTCTGCCCACACAATGTATTTATATGTTCCATATGCTTCTCACAGTAAACAGCGATTGTTTCCCTAAACAGCATTAACCGGTTGGGCGTTGTTATGGAGACGGAGTGTGTTTCCTGTGAAGTACGGACTTCAAGATACTAAAACTCTGCATTCTGCCCACACAATGTATTTATATGTTCCATATGCTTCTCACAGTAAACAGCGATTGTTTCCCTAAACAGCATTAACCGGTTGGGCGTTGTTATGGAGACGGAGTGTGTTTCCTGTGAAGTACGGACTTCAAGATACTAAAACTCTGCATTCTGCCCACACAATGTATTTATATGTTCCATATGCTTCTCACAGTAAACAGCGATTGTTTCCCTAAACAGCATTAACCGGTTGGGCGTTGTTATGGAGACGGAGTGTGTTTCCTGTGAAGTACGGACTTCAAGATACTAAAACTCTGCATTCTGCCCACACAATGTATTTATATGTTCCATATGCTTCTCACAGTAAACAGCGATTGTTTCCCTAAACAGCATTAACCGGTTGGGCGTTGTTATGGAGACGGAGTGTGTTTCCTGTGAAGTACGGACTTCAAGATACTAAAACTCTGCATTCTGCCCACACAATGTATTTATATGTTCCATATGCTTCTCACAGTAAACAGCGATTGTTTCCCTAAACAGCATTAACCGGTTGGGCGTTGTTATGGAGACGGAGTGTGTTTCCTGTGAAGTACGGACTTCAAGATACTAAAACTCTGCATTCTGCCCACACAATGTATTTATATGTTCCATATGCTTCTCACAGTAAACAGCGATTGTTTCCCTAAACAGCATTAACCGGTTGGGCGTTGTTATGGAGACGGAGTGTGTTTCCTGTGAAGTACGGACTTCAAGATACTAAAACTCTGCATTCTGCCCACACAATGTATTTATATGTTCCATATGGTTCTCACAGTAAACAGCGATTATTTCCCTAAACAGCATTAACCGGTTGGGCGTTGCTATGGAGACGGAGTGTGTTTCCTGTGAAGTACGGACTTCAAGATATTAAAACTCTGCATTCTGCCCACACAGTGTATTTATGTGTTCCATATGGTTCTCACAGTAAACAGCGATTATTTCCCTAACCAGCATTAACCGGTTGGGCGTTGCTATGGAGACGGAGTGTGTTTCCTGTGAAGTACGGACTTCAAGATATTAAAACTCTGCATTCTGCCCACACAGTGTATTTATGTGTTCCATATGGTTCTCACAGTAAACAGCGATTATTTCCCTAACCAGCATTAACCGGTTGGGCGTTGCTATGGAGACGGAGTGTGTTTCCTGTGAAGTACGGACTTCAAGATATTAAAACTCTGCATTCTGCCCACACAGTGTATTTATGTGTTCCGTATTGTTCTCACAGTAAACAGCGAATTGCCAGAATACACGGGGTCACATTCCAAGACCTCCACCGTGAAAATTCCATGTACGACTCAAATTTTGTTCCCTGCAGTTTCTGTCATCTGTGTTTAGAATGCAAACCAGGCTTTCAAAGAATTCCCTGCTTCCTTCTTCAAGGAGCTGGGGAGATGTGAGTTGATAGATCAAGTAGTATGAGCTGAACAGCTTAGTCTCGTGGATTCATCTGTCCGCCACCCTGAAGACGGTAACAGAACCAACTTCTTTGTATATTCAGCTTGCTGTTATGTAGTATCGTCACGGTCAGACATTAACTCTGGGATGTAACTCTGTGTAGCCTGGTAGAAGTTCACTGATGATTCGGAAGAACATACCTCCCCCATCTTCAGTATGGAATAATAAGCCAAGCAAGTAACCAGAGGACCACTGCTTGCGCGTTGTTTGTTGGGCTTATTTCTGACGCGTCTCTGGTCTCTTTCCCATAAAAATTACTCTTGATATGTGTGTCCTATAGTCATTCGACAGGACTCCCTGCATCGGGGATCAGCCCGTCGCTATACCGACTGAACTATCTAGGCTCCCTACTCTTACCAGTATGTACGGTAGTCACGGCTCTTGGGGCAATGTTCAACTGTTGCGGTAGTGCTGGATACGATTCAAATTCCCATTGCCAGCTTCTTAAGTATACAATTAAATTTAATTTCCTAAATTGAGTGATGTCCATTTTTAGCTGCTGTATGTTATGACGTTAACGGGGAAAGCAACTATTTACCGGGGGAAGAACGGGTACTCCTGGTCTGTTTTCTCGCAACGAAAAGGATGGATGCAGAAATTTCCGCTGACGCAAGAAGAATTCTGTAAGCACTGCAACTTGCTTGCCAATAAACTTAAGCTGATTGTGTTTATCTCCTTCTTTGCAGGAACCCAGGACTGACTTGATCAGAAGTCCTTGTTTGAATCCCCACAATCTCCGCCATAGACAACAGGCCTACCAGAAAGCGTGACGCCTTTCAACGCGAAGTTCACACCAACAGGCAACAGAAGGAATTACTGGAGAGAAATACAAGGAAGCAAGACACAATTCTTTGCTTTTTAATGCTAACGATTTTATTTGATCACCGATTCAATTTAAAGAGTCAACACACACGCGTTTGAAGTCATCTTGAAGAAGCTTCCGCACCTGGATTCAGTACCCCGTTACAATTTCCCCTTCCATACATTGCGCTCTTGCCTCATTCCGAATAGCATATTTTCTGGTACACCCTGTGCCGATATAGACAGATGCTTGTAACTTGCGGAGTACATATGTACTGTTCTATTTATGTCTGAATATATACGAACTGATAAACTGAAGTGATTGATTTATATGAAACAAAAATAGAAGCTGATATGCAGTGATAAGAAACAGTGATTTCGTCAATAATACTAAATTTAGTCAATTATCATCGTTCATAAGTATTATGTCCGCAATGAAATGAACAAGTTCACAGATATTGAACGCAATTTAAAAATATTATAATCATGTTTACATCGCGTAGAAATAGAGTTGCTTTACTGAATGCTGGGACTGTGGTCAACATATCATCATATCAGGGTAAATACTAAATATTTAAACACATCTTACTGAGCCATTTCCGGTTTGTTGTGAACGAACAGTTACTGGGGAGAATATATAAAAGCAACTGCGGACAAGCTGAGAAGTGCGTGTTGAGCCGAATAAAGTGACCATTCTGGAGCGATAATTGTGTAAAATAGAACCGTCTTCTTTACTTTCAAAACGAGACCAAGTTCAATACCAGCCGTGCTGAAGACAAAGTAGCCGCGCACACAACTCGAGTGCGTGTCTCGACGTTCGGCTGTTTGGGGCCGATATATCCTGTGAACATCTGGAGGCGGGTACTGTGCCCACTGTGAGACCGCCCGATGCCCGCGACGGCCATGTTCTCCAAGTTCAAGCACGGACCGACAGGACAGAACGTCCTGGACAACAATCCCATAGTGCAGTACTTCGAGATAGGAAAGCAGACGGCCAGCGCCGGACCGGAACTTGTGTGGCGAATCCACGACGCTTACAGGAAAAGCGACGGCAAGGTGAGTGTGAAGAGTGTACAGTGATTTCACTCAGAGACTGCACGTTACATCGGTCTCTTGGCAGAGGTGCATGGACAAAGTTGAGTTCTCGCATGCCATCAAGGCGTAGTGAGGAGTGGAGGTATAGGCACAGACACTAGTGGAATTGTGATGTAAAATTGTCTCTCACATGCTACGAGTATAATGTGTGGGCATGAAGGGGTCACGTGATGAAGCCGTAGATTGGAATGGGGGTTTTCAGATATTCCCTCCGACCGCATCTCTCAAATTATATGTATAATGTAGATTTATCCCTGTCCTTAATCAATTAGGCAATTGAAAACCGCGCCATGAAGACGTATGGGGGAGTGGAGGAGACAGAGAATTACTGGGATTTTGGACTTTTTCCATCGTCCGGAATTCTAGGCAATAGAGGACACGATGTTTCGGAAATTGGATTTGTTTCCGTCTTTAGGTGAGAAAGGAAGACACCTACTCAGTTGGGCCCCTTAGAAAGAGCTAATGTCAATCACTGGAGGAGGTATAGCTCCACCATTCTTGATTTGGACACTAGATGTAGGTGAGTGGCCAGCTTCACGCCTCTGCCGCTTTAGCCCCAGGCTGTTGAAGGCTGGGTGGGAACAAGAGCCGGTCTGGACGCTGTGGGCAACAGATTTTCGAAAATCGAACCCCAATTCCTCGGTCGCCAGACCTGTAGCCCACTCACTATACCGACCTTGCTGTCTTCATAAATACGCTTAGGGGAATAATCGCTGTTTACTGTGAGAATCGTAAGGAATGTAGAGGCACACTCCGTGAGGGGAAGAATTGTGGAGTATTAATGTTAAAACAGGTGGTATATATATGTACCATTTTGCTGTAAATGGTTAATACGTAATTTTCCCCGTCCTGCTGACCAGTTGCTCGCAGTCAGCGCCCTCTTTTTCACACATCCACAGACTGCGTGATGCTGACAATGTCAGAGACCAAGTTTCACACCCACACAGCACACAGCGGGTAGCGTTATCATACGATTCAATATTAATTTTCTTAGAAACGGGACAGGTAGATAGGAACGCGTTGTCGCGATCATATGCATACAGGCAGCGACCTCCGTCCATCTGACGTCACACTTCTCATGCGTCAGCAGCAGGGACTCGCAACAGGGCCGACCAGGCGCTCCTGTCTGTCTCTCGATGCAACTTCACACACACGAGCTCAGCTTTTCAGTTGCTTGGGATCAGAAAGGAGAAGGGTTCCTCAATCTGCCATAGATATTCAGCAAGTGCTGGGGGGAGAGACTAAGCCCCAAAACTTCAAGACCGAGGTTCTGATAAGGTGCTGCCTGATAAGAGCTACCGCGCTGATAGATTAGTATGGAATAATGATGGAATGGTGATTATCANAAAAGAAGCGCGGGGGGGGGGGGGGGGAACTGGTAGAGTGAAACTTCGATCAACCAGGAATCTTAGATGTCACCGGGGACTGAACCAGAGACTCAGTCTCACGTTGTGTGTAGTGATGTCCTTATGACATTTGGTAGTATGCTTGTTGATGTTTGGTTAAGTTAGACAGTAGAAGCTTGGCTATTCTCCATGTTCGCCTGTTTTCTGCTGTCCAGAACTGCTGAAACAGAATTTGTCATGAAGTTTGATATTAAGGAGTTTCTCTTCTATTTGTCTGCATATTCCAATTTTGGTTGAAATCGGGCAACAATAGCTAAAACTTTGCGTGAAGAGCTACACATTTTTCTGCCAATCGTAATTTTCTGAAGGCTTATCGGAGCTTGAACTGTTTCCAGCATAAGTTGTCGCTCCATAGCTCAAGCGGTTAGTCTCTGGCTTCCCACCGCAGCGGCCCGGGTTCGATCCCGATCAGGACTGTTCAGGCATGTGCTAGGTAAGGGCAAAGATAGATTTGCCCCTGTCCTTAATTAATAAAGCACCACTCCATGAAGACGTACGGGGGAGTGGAGGTATAACTCCACTACTCTTCACCTCGGCACTATGTGGAGGTGAGCGGTCAGCTTCACGCTCCTGCCGCTTTACCTTCTTGGAAAAGCTCCCGGTACCCATTGGATAGGAGGTCGGGTGGGTCCCAGAGCAGACATGAACGCTATTGAGAAGAGAAAATATTACCCCTGCCGGGAATCGAAACCCGACCGTCCAGCCTGTAACGCATCGCCATACCGACTGAGCTATCGCTGCTCTTTTCTTTATGTTTGTATGCATTTCCAAAATAGCCATGTATGAGGGAGGAAGACAACAGATTATAAATTAAATGGTAGCTGTTTTCTGTAGATGCTGGGATAGTATCTCGATTGGGCTGCGTCTGTTCCCTTCCTGATGCTTGCCATCATCCGTCCAGCCCCCCCCCCTGTGCACTGTGCCGCGCGGCCCCCGGATTTAATTTCAGCTTCCCTGTCAAAGGCACTGGCAGGACAGGACAGGAGAAACGTCGACTTAAAGCAGACCCTGAAGCAATCGGCAGAACGGACTGGGACTGTCTGGTTCCCTTCAGCGGGACAGCAAGTCAACTAGTGGGTCGTCAGCCTCAGGGGGCTGATATTGTTCTCGGTGGACAACTTCCTTATGCAACCCCTTAAGCAAGTGAATGCCAGTTATGGACTGCCGTTGCTGTTGCTTGTTCCCCTAAACGGAATTACCCGTTTGTCGTTGTTATAGAGACGGAGTGATAAGAGTTCTATCTTTTTGCATATAACGTCGCTTAGTCCAGCAAAAGTCTACCTACGTTTCGGAGGCATCTTGAGATTAGAAGATAAAGTAAGCCAAACAAGAATCCACCATTGCTCTAAACACAGTGGAGAATACGAGGGACAGAGAATTGAATTATTTACTGAGGAAGGAAGTTTCGCCACACGGAAATGCGTGTGGCTTGTGCCAGGACATAGACAGCCCTGACTGAGGTTGTATGGTTTTCCTCAGTCTCTCCAGGCAAATACCGAAGGTATGTAAGATGAGATATAACAAGCGATTGTGTGTTTTCTCGGCAACTTGACATTATGGGGCGAGGATGAATATGTCTGTAGCAGTCGGGTCCCTGGGGATGGAGATAACCCGCGCGACGTGGCGCACAGGCAGGGCATTCTAACGGTTTGATAGAAGAGGAGACATGTGTTACAGCGGTGAACAGTACGGCCACTGTGTTGCGGGCTGTGGCACCGCGTTGCCTGATGAATGTGTACCAACATTTTGAAAAAAGAAATGAACCTGGTTCATCCTGATTCATTCTTCAGGCAGTTAGTCGCCGGCGGCCCGAGGTCGAGCCCATGTCAGTTCATGTGGTGGACAAAATGACACTGGGGTAGGTTTTCTCCGAGTACTTCGGTTTCCCCTGCCAGTTCTCATTCCACCGACTGCTCCACATTCATCATCTATCTTCCGGGGCTGGTAAATAGCGCAGTTAGTGGCCGATGTACCGAGTGGACTCAGTCTCATCCACCCAAAGAAACTAACCCTGTAGAATGAGGCAGCAAATTCCTCCGAAACGTTGGCCCAATCGCCTAAACTATACAAGACATCACAGTCCAAGAGGCCGTATTCTTCAGAGTTGTTAGAACAATTCACCCGTACTCTTACCAATATGTACGGTAACCACGGCTGTTAAAGCGATGTGTAAGTATTGAGGGATAATTTTTGGGTGCTATTCGAATCCTCATTTCAATTTTTCTTTTTAATTACATGAGTAATGTTCAATTTCTCAATTTGGGTGTTAGTTGCGTTTCGAAGTTTCTGCCTCTGCATATTGCGATATCTGCAGGGACAGCATGTCGCCACGTTCCGAAGGGATTGCACTGCTAGAACATGCAGGATGCTACCAGAGTGGCTGCTGTGCTCTATCTGCAGGGACAGCATGTCGCCACGTTCCGAAGGGATTGCACTGCTAGAACATGCAGGATGCTACCAGAGTGGCTGCTGTGCTCTATCTGCAGGGACAGCATGTCGCCACGTTCCGAAGGGATTGCACTGCTAGAACATGCAGGATGCTACCAGAGTGGCTGCTGTGCTCTGGGCTTGCTGACTGGGGCGAGTTCCCGTGACGGAAGGCAAAGTCCACGCGTTGTTCTCAGCTTGTGCGCCAATCAACGAGCTTAGTACACTCCAGTAAAGGCAAACATGTCAGTTGTTTGCTCATGATTTTGGTTAGGGGAATTATTTTATTGAACTTCTTCTTTCCTGTGTATGGTGAAATAAATCATAATTACACAAACACGATTGCCGAACCATCACACATAAATTCTATAAGATCTATTAATATTTCACTGCCAGACAGCAAGAAAAACTGTTCTCAGATCCCGCGTTGCAGATTCATACTCTGTCAGCATATTTGTGTTCCTAAGAGCATGTGAAGCCCCGGTTTGCTGAAATTGAAATCGTTCTGTTTCATTTATCGACATTCACCAGCTTCTTTAAGAACATGCCGGGGGAGTGCCCCAGTAAAACCGTGACTACTTCCGTTTAAATCTTAGCCACTCCATTATTCACGTATGGTAAACATTTTGCTGTACTGAAAGCGTCGTGAAATAGACAACCAAAGGAAACTTGTGGATGTGAAATCTGACCTCTTGTTACTAAAGGAACAAAGTGACTTACAAATGTTTCAGCAAACGCTGCATCCAGCAGATAGAACATCGTGCAACCATTGAAAGCAGAGCGGTAACTGAATGTTCAACTGAATTTAACGTTCATGTGCCGTATGGTTCTCACAGTAAACAGCGATTGTTTCCCTAAACAGCATTAACCGGTTGGGCGTTGCTATGGAGACGGAGTGTGTTTCCTGTGAGGTACGGACTTCAAGATACTAAAACTCTGCATTCTGCCCACACAGTGTATTTATGTGTTCCGTATGGTTCTCACAGTAAACAGCGATTATTTCCCTAAACAGCATTAACCGGTTGGGCGTTGTTATGGAGGCGGAGTGTGTTTCCTGTGAGGTACGGACTTCAAGATACTAAAACTCTGCATTCTGCCCACACAGTGTATTTATGTGTTCCGTATGGTTCTCACAGTAAACAGCGATTATTTCCCTAAACAGCATTAACCGGTTGGGCGTTGTTATGGAGGCGGAGTGTGTTTCCTGTGAGGTACGAAATTAAGTTTCATATATCATTTAGGTGAGAGAAAATGCTGAGTTGGTGGTCAAATGCCGAGTCACACTGCATGCTTCACGTATAGCCCTCCGAGTGTTAAATCAAAACTTCACTGTAACTGACTTCTTGGAACTGAGCTCTTTTTGAGAAGCCGCCAGTTGTGCAGCTACTCAAGAACTTCCCAGCATTTTATGAAACCCGAAAATTCATTACCGTGTTCACAAGAGCCCTCCACTGGTCCATATTCTGAGCCAGATCAATCCAGTCCATACCACCCCATCCTGTCTCTCTAAGATCCATTTTAATATTATCCCCCCTCATATGTCTTGGTCTTCCCAGTCGTCTGTTTCCTTCCGACATTCCCACAAATATTCTATTAGCATTCCTTTTGTTCCATTCGCGCTACATGCCCTGCCCACCTCACCCTCCTTGACTTGATCATTCTAATTATACTTGGAGAAGAGTACAAGTTATGAAGCTCCTCATTATGCAGTTTTCTCCAACCTCCTGTCACTTCATCTCCCTTCGGTGCATGTGTTCTCCTCAGCACCCTGTTCTCAAACACCCTCAGTCTGTGTTTCACAGCCACACAGAACCACAGAAGGAACTGTGTCCAGTGCATCCCTTCTAGCGTTAATACGAAAATTCCGATTACACGCAGCCCAACAGAGTTCACTTCCTAACGCTTTACCTTCTTCATTTCCTAGCGCTTTACCCTCTCTCGAACTCACCTCTACCAGAAGAGCGAACGGACACTGTGTGGAACCCTTCAAAGCAGGAACTCTTTCCTCTCTCCTCCCCTGAAGTGCCGTGTCTCTCTGTCTCTCTCTGTTTGTCTTTCAGTCTGGCATGCAGATACTTCAGAGTGGCAGTTTGCCTTCTGAAGACGTGTTGACTGTCTGTCTGTTAAGAAATGAATGAGATCACAACAAGTTAATGAAGTCTATGGCATTGTTCTGCCGCGTCCTTTGAGCAAAAGGTAGACAGAAGACTTCATTACTTTCCTGTCGGAAATATGTAAATCTTCCGAGACACCCCTGCCCTATCAAGGATATTAAAATAATGTAAATTTGACGTTGCTCTTTCAGGAAACCGGGTATGGGCCTATCAGTTGCTACTGAAATCCGATGGAATATGCAGTTCACATTTCTAACATCCTTGTCTCTAGGTTTCAGTAGTCCGTGAACTCACTTCTTTCTTCTTTAGTTGATATTTTAAGATAATATTTTTAACTATATGGTGGTCACGCCGTAGCGTAGTTGGTTGAGGCACTATAACTACAAGCCGGAATATCACGGGTTCGATTCCCGGTGACGCCATTGGATTTCTTAATTCACCTAATCCTTCCAGCCGCACTATGGACCTGAGGCCGACTCAGCCTCTAACAGAAATGAGTACCAGGAATCT
>NW_019731225.1:806238-831238 GCF_002891405.2 Cryptotermes secundus | reverse complement strand
CGGATCCTAGGGCCGCCCGCACTTGCTACATGCGGCCTCCCCCGCGGCAACAACTTCGGGACAACAAGGCGTGAAGATGCTGATAACGCGACGGCGTCTGGTCGGGTTTCCCGGGGGCGCGGGAAGGGACCGAGTTATGCGGGCTGCGTGCAGCACAGGGGCTCCCCGAGGTAGCCACTGAGAGGATTGCTGTCCCCTGGGATGCGACTCCATACAGTCTGGTAGACCTTTAAAGACGTTTCGGAGGCCCCAGCTGTCTCCAACTTCAGAGTAGAATAGAGATCTTAGGTTCTCACAGAGGTCGCTGTCTTCTCGTATTGTCTCTGTACCGTCTGGTAGATCTTCACGGACGTTTCGGAAAATCGGCTGACTCCCTCTTCAGGGTAGAAAAGTTATTTAGGTTATCACGGCAATGTTAACACTGCTGCCTTCTGGGACTGGACACCGTGCAGTAAGGCAGATTGTTACAAACGGCATGGAGAAAGCCACTGCCCCCATCTTCAGGGAAGTGGCAGTACATTCTTGTTTCCTCTTCTGCCATCAGGTTCCTCCGAAATATTGCTAACTAGGTACCAGACTACACGGATTCACATACTGGAAGACAGTAATTTTTGCCAGTATCTCTGACATGCTATAGAGAAATTGAGGTTATCACAGCGATCTTGTTGGTTATGGCAGTGAGTAATCTGATTGGTGGGTACTAATGATTCGGCTAATCTTACTGCCTCCATCTACAGGATTGAACTGGAGTATTATTCACAGCAAATATATTCTTCTAACACTTCGGTTTGCGCCCACAAGGTAACATTTCTACCCTGAAGATGGATGCCTCATATACATCTGACGCGGTGCTATGCATAAGCAGTTCGAATCTCGGCCAAAACAACTTCCATCCTAAGTGAGGGCTTTCGAGGGTTTCCTCAGCCGCTCCAAGCAGTGCCAGAATATTACACCGATTAGATCACAAACGCGTCCTTCCAGATCCCTACCAGTTCGTGCGTCCTCTTAGCACCCGATTGTGGACCACAGAAAGGACTGGTTTCCCCGGATGTAGCGGTTCAGTGACTAGCTCGACGCTATGCCCAGTCTGTCAGATTCTGTATATTAGTGGAGAGGCGCGAATAGTTTTACTGAAGATTTGTCAGATATGACTCGCTGTAACGTAAAACTGGTTGTAGCTCGCTTGTAATTGAAATTCCAGCGCCGTCCGTTTGAGAAGCTTCCGATGTGGACGTGCCGCCGCCACCTGACAGCCCGTGGCCTGCAGCAGGCCGGAAGCAATATTAGAGACGCAGGAAATTAAGGCGAAATTCAATTTCTGTAAACAGATTTCGTCCCAATTTCTGTCTTGCACGAAGTGCATTTGTGTTTAATGTAAGCATATAAAAGTTTAGTTCGTACCTCACAGGGAACACACTCCGTCTCCATAGCAACACCCAACCGGTTAATGCTGTTTAGGGAAACAATCGCTGTTTACTGTGAGACCCATACGGAACACATAAGTACGCTGTGTGGGCAGAATGCAGAGTTTTAGTATCTTGAAGTCCTTACCTCACGGGAAACACTCCGTCTCCATAACAACGCCCAACCGGTTAATGCTGTTTAGGGAAATAATCGCTGTTTACTGTGAGAACCATACGGAACACATAAATACACTGTGTGGGCAGAATGCAGAGTTTTAGTATCTTGAAGTCCGTACCTCACAGGAAACACACTCCGTCTCCATAGCAACGCCCAACCGGTTAATGCTGTTTAGGGAAATAATCGCTGTTTACTGTGAGAACCACACGGAACACATAAATACACCGTGTGGGCGGAATGATTTCTTAATGTTGAAACAAGTGGTAGTTATATTTTTCACACTGTGATTTAAAGCCTTAACAGAGTGACAATTGATAAGCGGAAGTTTTATCTGTTCATCTCCGTGCTTCAGTGCCTGAACAACGTACAGATTTGTATCAAACGCGGGTAGGGAAGGCAGCCTTCAGTTCTGGTGGGCGAGTCCAGTTTTGAACCGTATCAGGCAGCATGTGTTGCAGGCATGCATTGAATGAGAAATTTCAGATCCGGCAGGAAGGATCCAGTTGAAAAAGTACACAAGCGTATAACAGTACTGCATACATACAGGGGTAGCATGTGAAGGTGTCGAGTAGACTTTTTTCACCAGTTGTGCGACTGTTACACAACTCTGCTTCGTGGAATGAGCTGTTGAGAATGCCACTTATCAAGATTTAAGTTGCTCAGATTTAAAATCATTTTTTCTAATTAATTTCTAGTGACTTAAATAATTGTTGACGTGCTCAAGTAACACCCTGTGCGGTGAAGTTAAGAGTCTATTAAACCAGCCATAACTATATGTACCACCTGATTTAATATCAAAAGTTATTTCTTCATGTTTTCCATCGATATATTTATATGTCCCATTGTTATGGAGAATTAGTGTGTTTTCTGTGAGGTACGAACTGGGCTTAAAATATGGCTTCGAGGCGTATACGCAGTAAAACCCCTGTTGAAATTCCTTTCTTCAGGCTTCATATCTGTTCGCTTCTTGAGACCTCACCCTCTCTCAAATGTACGTTTACGAGACGGACAAGTGGGCAGTACCTGGGAACTTTCAATACCACTTTCTGTTCTTTCTGTCATATTTTCGAGACACCAGGAAAGGCCATGGGGTAGTAGGCAACTGCCATTTGCACGGAAGTGTCCAGTGCAAACCATACGGCAATGAAGCTCCCAGCTATTTATCGTGAAGGGGCGTTCTTTGTGTGGCGCGTGCACAATGGAAGTTGTTCCAGCCAAGTTCATCTTGCTGTAGGAAGAGAGACAGCCCATTGTGTCCAGCGAGCGGCCCAACGGTCACGTTCCAATGAAGGAGCGAAAACAGCGCGCGCTTTTCTTCTCCGGTGGAAGTAGGGATCTGAGGCTCAAGCCGTAAAGGGTTTTCCCCAGTCTCTCCACGCAAATGCAGGGACAGTTATCGCTTCCTTCCTCACATTTTTCCTTTCATTACTCACTATAGTCATCCTATTGTACGAGTTTGTGGCCTGGGATATAGCGCTGCTTATTATTATAGATATTTACCGTTGTTTCGGCAGCGCAGTTGGCGTCTGCGTGCGCCGTCAGAGAAGGGAAATCAAATTGGAGAGAACTGCAATAGTCTTGCTGCCCCTGAGAATCTAGTCGTGACCGCCACCAGGGCTCGATATCAGGACAGTGTGTATCGGCTGCAGTCATTACCAGGTGCTTCTCCCCACCCAGTTACCTCGCAACTCTGCCATTGGCTCGGTCATAGCTCCAGCCCTTGTCTACGTATACTTCCCATTACTCCTGAGTATTGATTCCCGCCCTCCTAATTTATCTGTCCTGAAGATGGAGGCAGTGGGATCCTCTGAAACCACCGAAGCCTGAAGTTCATCTTAATAATATTTACGAATTCAGTCCGTACCTCACAGGAAACACACCCCGTCTCCTAAAAAAAAGGCCAACCGGTTAATGCTGTTTAGGGAAATAATCGCTGTTTATTGTGAGAATCATACAGAACACATACATACACTGAGTGGGCAGAATGCAGAGTTTTAGTATCTTGAAGTCCGTACCTCACAGGAAACACAATCCGTCTCCATAGCAACGCCTAACCGGTTGATGCTGTTTACTGTGAGAACCATACGGAACACACAAATACTCTGTGTGGGCAGAATGCAGAGTTTTAGTATCTTGAAGTCCGTACCTCACAGGAAACACACTCCGTCTCCATAGCAACGCCCAACCGGTTAACGCTGTTTAGGGAAATAATCGCTGTTTACTGTGAGAACCATACGGAACACATAAATACGCTGTGTGGGCAGAATGCAGAGTTTTAGTATCTTGAAGTCCGTACCTCACAGGAAACACACTCCGTCTCCATAGCAACGCCCAACCGGTTAACGCTGTTTAGGGAAATAATCGCTGTTTACTGTGAGAACCATACGGAACACATAAACACGCTGTGTGGAAGAATGTAGAGATATTTTAATGTTAATTGTGGTGGTACATATAGTTACCACTGATAATGGTAAGCATTCGGATCTAATCCGGAACGATTTCAGTACTGCTTTGCAGTACTTATACCTACCGAACGTGTGAGTATAATGACAGCCAATCAACTGAAGCTGTTTACATAGCCCGTTACAGAAAGGTCATGTACGGCTCCAGTGTTTCAGCATTTCAAGCGCGTAGCGGGGCAGAACGCTTCTGAGTCTAAGTGAGGAGGGGGGAGGAGAGAGGAGGCGGGCGACTTGCAGTGAGGTGCCGTCTCCAGCAGCCAGTTGTGTCTCTCGGCACGGAATTACAGATCTCAATTTATACTCCGCACCAAAATGATTAGCGGCATAGCCATAAGAAATTATTTCCTGTTTGAGACGAATATCGTGACGGCTGTGGAACCAGAAAAGCCTGTGTAACTTCGGTTTCAGTAAACACGACAACAGAGGAACTATAGAAGACCTCTCCTAGGCAACGGTTACAGAAACGGGCAGCTATATCGGAGACGCAAAAAGAGAACCTACCTCAGGGAAAGAATTGGCGAAAATACGACAGAAGAATACAGAAGGATAAAGAAGAGAAACTAGAGGCTAGTGCAAGATTCGTTAGCCGGGAGTTAAACGTGTGAACCGTTGTAATCAAGCGAAATTGTAACAGAGACGCCTAACAAATCCAGTCAATCAAATCTGGAACTCACAGTATCAGTCACGTGTACCCTCCCCCCCCCAACACGTGACAATATGCAAACCCCGTGTGGAGGCGGGTTAGAATACCTCCACCGTAACCCTGAGAGTTGTAGGAGGCGACAGAGAGGGAACCCAGTGCCTGGGGGTATAACTGGGCCACCCTGTTCCTGGGGGATGTAAATACGGGGTCCTGGTCCTCCAGGTTGGGGGTTGGACGCAGGGCTGCCGAACTTGCTTTGCAAAGAAATTGCTGTTGGGAAATGCAAACCTAGCAGAACTTTGTGAGGAAGGCTGTGGCTTAGACAGGGGCCAATGTTTTGCCAGCTCAGCTTAACGCACTCTTGTTTGCGGACGTGACTGTACTGATCGAGCAGGCTGGCACAGCGGTGAAGCTGGGTCGCGACACAGGCTATACTCACTGAGGTTTATCGCGGTTTTCCTCAGCCCTCCAGGCAAGTGCCGAGATAACATCCGAATTAGGCCCTATCATTTCGTTCTGAATCCTTTTGAGTGCATCACTCGCCATGTGCGTCGCGGCTACATGGTAGCAGTCCTGATTCTCATTTCAGCGGTTATGGCATCAGCTCTCCTGAGTAAGGTTTCACTGCCTTCCCTTCCAGTTCATTATTCACACAGTCGACGCTACGCAGCCTCAGTTATCGATAGCGTCATTAAATAAGCCCTCACTGCGTGTCCAGTCAAGTAATGAAGAACCCAGCTTAAGGACATAGGTTGTGATAGTGTGCTGCCTGACAGGGCTGTCACTCATCTGAGGGGGCGGTAATAGATGAGCATGAAGCAATGGTAGAATGATGATAAGCAGGGGAAATCTGGGGGAAAGAATTGAGATGAGACCTAGTAGTACTGCTGAACCAAACTGTTTCGTGGCTACTTCAGAGTGTTTCGTCACGTAACGAGACTGGACAGGTTTGTCCTGAAGCCACTGGTTCGTGTTATGAACCTAATCCGGTTCTCAAAATGTCTGACAGTAATGACATGTTTATTACTGATCCCTTAAGTCCGAGGGCTTACTTGAAAATAAATCAATTGAATGTCCATCAGCAGATTGGTGGCGGTCCGCGGCAAACAGTTCGGACAGCCGGTAAATTGGTATGACGTCATGAGCGCCAGTAGCATTTGTGGGCACACAAAGCGCATTTCGCATTCTGAATGAGGGGACAGATTTGTGAACCTGATGTGTACAGAAGTAACATTTTCGTTCTCTGCCGCGGACCTCACAGAGGACACTCAAATATAACATGAACTCCACTCACTACACTTACCAATATATACGGTAGCCACAGCGATTAAAAAGATGTGCAAGTGTTGCTTAACAATTCGAATCCTCGCTCGAAATTTTCGTTTGTCCGCGCGGTATGACCTACTCGTCTTCGCCCGTTCAATCACTGGGGTCGTGGGTTCGAATTCCACTCGATTCATGAATGTCTGTATGCGTTTATTCTGTGCTTGTGTTGTTCTGTGTATAGGTAGCTGCCTTGCGACAGGGCTGATCCCCGTGCAAGGAATCCCATCGAATATCTATAAGATCCATAGTTCCGGATTAATTCTGACGGAAAACAGACCAAATGGCCTGATATTAGGAAGAAGAAGAAGAAGAAGAACATAAGAAAGGTTTAATTTCTTAAAGCTTTTTGTTATCCCTCCTTTAAAATTTTAGTCACTGCGTACTCTGATATTGTCAGTCGCCTGTCGCCATTCCTTTGGTTCCCTGACTGCTGCCTAGCAACGAGCTATAACATTCGTCCTACTGTTGCATGCGCGTATCGCAGGGTGTTTATCGAGCCGTTGCCTAGAAACGGGTTGCATAAGCCCGTTGTTCTATTGTTGCGCGCGTGCATTATTTATCAGCGACTTTCTGTGACACAGACGTTCTTGCATGGAGCAAAAACTCCACAGTATTACCAGTACTCGCAGAATACACACGACAATGAAACAAGAACTGCTTGCCCGTTCGTGACCTCCTACATAAATCATGTTAACCCTCGACAATTCGGTGCTGTTGTAACACGAAATGCGTAACGGCAGCGACGGATGTCCCGGATATGGAAACTGTTACTGCAGCTCGGAAGGAGTGCATTTTATTTCAGACACCCTGTACGCAATGACACGGTCAAGCGAAAGAAACTGCGTGTTTACTCCCTGTAGTGAGCGAGGGCAGTGAGTGGGGCGCGTGCCCATGTGTGCGGGGTCACACGCCAGCGCCAGGCCTGCAGGACGCTCATGTCAACTCGGTCTGAAACATGTCTGCAGGTGCGTCACACCTCGGGCAGCCAACCTCACGGAACAAACTTCCCCTGTGTTCAACAAGACCTCCGGTGTGTAGGAGATTTCGGTTCCCATTGTGTGTTGAATAAAGTATCTGGTAATGACGAGTTATATCTTCTGTGATATAACGCCTTGCAGTCGTTTGATAGTCAACCGACGTTTCGGAGAGAATACTTTAGGCTCGAAGTATAAACCGAGCAAGAAACCAGTGTGTAGCAGGCTTGTGGTCAAGAGAGTCGGAACTTCTCACAGCGGTGACTTCGAAGAATACTATAGTTTGTGATGTAAAACCGTATAGTCTGGTAGACGTTCACAGACGTTTCGCAGGAATAGCAGACCTTCTTCTGATTTGTACCTACTTCCTGCTTGGCTTAATCTTCGGTACTGAAGATGGAGACATGTTCTTCCGAAACGTCGATTGAATTGCACGACGTGATATCCCAGAAGATAGAACCGCCGCTGTTAGAACCACAAGTCCTACAGAATCTGGTAACTTTCTAGAGGCAAAGGTGAAGATTTTCCTGTCCTTCATTAAGTGTGTATCAATGATGAAGTATTGGGAAGTGGAGGAATAAGTCCGCCAATCCTAAGTTTGACACTACATGGAGGTGAATGGTCAGCTTTACGTTCCAGCCGCTTCATCCCCAGGCAACAAAATCACGTTACCAATCTGATGGAACACAGGGTGTGTGCCAAATTCGTTCTGCACGCTATGGAGAAGAGCTTACCCCCATCGGGAATCGAAACCGCATTCTTCTGCCTCGTAGCTCACAGCCTAATGAGTTCCCGACCCAAATGTTCTAATGATGACGTCACGCCTTCAGAAATATCTCGGACGGATAATGTGAGGTTTGGCCTTGCTGTGAACCGACGTTTCTGGGACGTCTGTGGGCTTCATGTCCCGTGAAAGGTTACACAGACGCCTGGGCCAGATGGGAGAGCTCAGAACCCTTACGTCACTTCACAGTTGCGCCCCCATTACGCGTGACGTCGGAGTAACACTTTCTCGAGGTTTGAGGGGTTGGACGCAGGGCTGACGACCTTCGTCTCTGAAAAAGGAAACAAATTATTGTTGCGAAATACAAAGAAGTGAAACCCGGATGCTACGTGGCAGGGTCTTCTGAGGAAGTTCGTGGTTCCGAAAGGGCTGTTTTACCAATCAGGAGCAAATAATTGTTGAAAATTCACCATTTATTAATGCTGAAACTGAGCAGGCTGGCATATGGAGGATTCTGTTCAGGAGGTGCTGGATTCGATTCTTTATCGGGGCACAGGTTTTCCCATGGTTTTACCCAGTTTCTCCAGGCATATTCAGTTGTAGTAGGTCGGTCAGTTCACGATCGCTTCCTTTTGAATCTCCTCCACTTCATTATTCACGAATTAAGCTACAGACGTTGTGTGGTCACAGGCATGCTCTGTCCGAAAGGTCTTTGAGTGTGTGTGTAGTGACATGGTGAATACTGGTGTTCAGTTGTGCCTGGATGCGTCACATGGGAGGGCCCGTTGCGTTGCCTACTCAGACAACTGACAGCGCTGTGAGCTGAGCATGAGCGGAAGAAGGGGAGTGCTATAACTGCGATTGTGGGATTAAGAATGAATAATTTGCGAGGGGTTAGCAGGCAGATTTCACCCCGTGCGACCCCCGCGTGAGCGCGACCCAGGCAGCTCTCGCCCGGGTGAGTGGGCTATAAATACCCTACCAAGCGCCTTGCCGCGCCGGCCGGTCTGTCGGCCGGGGGAGGGCTCGGCCTCACCCGGACCGCGGCGTCCTGCACGACGTGGCCTACTTCAGCCAGATGTGGGACGCAGGTTCGTGGTTTTCCCCGCGAGAGTGCCCCACAGTCGGTCAAGGTCGCCTGTAGGTGAAGCTATTGACAGCATCGTTTAATAATAATATTTAGGACACGACGGCCGAATTTCAGTGATGTATTACGCACTGCCGCAAAGTAGACTGTCCGTCTGAAGTCTAACGAGAGAGGCAAGAAACAATAGCAGAAGCGTAAGTGAAAAGGAAAAATCATGGGGTGATGGGATTCCCAGGCTTCTCCCGTTCGCCCTTCTGATGAGGACAGTATAGAAGTGAAGATGTTGTGATGGATTGAAGCAGTGGCTTCAGACAGGGGACGCAGGGCTCTGTTTTCCCGAATTAATGAGGAATTTTGTTATCTGGTAAGATATTTTGGTGGCTTCGACAACAATGAGGCGGAATGTAAGGGCATCGAAGTTACATTTAAGATTTCAGTTCGTACCGCACAGAGAACAATCTGCTTTTCCTTAACATCGCACTCGGGAGCGTGTATATGCCGGGAAGTTGCAAGCAAAATTCCCTCTTTTTATTTCCTGGATCAGCGCTTTTGTGACGTCACGGGTGTGGACATGTGTCCTCCATCCATAATTACGGCTCGATGACGTCACAACCGCAAGTTTCAGGCATTTCAGATTTTATTCTGCGACAAACTGAAACGGAAGTGCCATGGATCGAGCAGGTTCTCGTAGCGGTAACGCTGTGGACTCCTATTCTGGATTTCCTCAGTTCGAAACCCATGAGGGTCACTCGTTTTGCTAATTGAGGCCGTTCTTACTTTTCCTCAGTCCCTCCGCAGAAGGGCTTCGATTAGAACATGGTCGTTTCCTTCCAGATACTTCTCAGTTCACCAGTCATCCTGCCATTCGACACAGTAAAGTGTTGAATTAACCGACTCCATGAAGTGAAGCCCTTCAACAGCTGACAGTAACTTACCTAGTCAACACCTATCGCCTTTTGTGGAACCTGAATGTTCATTGCAGTGCTCACAAGAGCCCTCCATTAGTTCATATCTTGAGCTAGATCAATCCAGTCCACACACTTCCACCCGTTTCTTTAAGGCCCATTTTAATATGACACTTTCACCTTCGCTTAGATTCCAGGCGTTTTATTCCATTCCGACTTTGGGTCGAAAAGTTTGTACAGATTTAGCCTCGTTACCGTGCGTCTTACATGCGCCGCCGGTCTAATGCTTTCTCATTTCATTGTCCTAAAGATATTTGGCGAAGAGTAAAATTTCTGAGGTCAAGAAGCCAACGCTTAAGAATGAATTTATGATGCGACCGTCTGTCAGTCTGCCAGTCTGTCTTGGTGTCAAGTCATGACGAGATATTTAGTACTGTTTGACCGTCACGGTCTTGTTTTTGTTGGGTGCCCTCTCGGACGAGAGGACGGGTCGCTCTTCGGTATTTGCTGCTGGTCCTTGCCAGCACAGTCTTTCTCGGGTCCGAGGCCCTAGGTACTCGCGACCATATTAGTAAGCCTAAAGTTAATCCAAATAACGTTTAAAAATATTGTCCGTACCTCACAGTAAACACACTCCGTCTCCATAGCAACGCCCAACCGGTTAATGTTGTTTAGGGAAATAATCGCTGTTTACCGTGAGAACCATACGGAACACATAAATACACTGTGTGGGCAGAGTGCAGAGTTCTTTTTGTTAAAGCAGGTGGTACATATAGTAACCATTATGCTGCCATTAATTAATGTTGAGAAGACGTTCGTGTTGCTGTACAGTCGCTACAGATCCCATTTGCTCCCCGATATCACTCGACAGCGGCTGACAGACTCTGTCGGGGAGAGAAGTTATCTGGCCCCGGTAATGAAATTTATGTGGGGCAGGAGCCGTACAGGGCCACGTGACGTGAATTTCATGTGGAGCAGCTACGTCACGACTGTCAGTGCTTCTCCAGGCTATGATGCTGTCACTCACCGCGGCGCGATGCTCTCCTTCCGGTAGAGACACTTCGCACACTCACCGAGCAGGTAACGTCCTACACTCGCATTCTGAACGTGCCGGGTTCTGAACCCGGCAGGGACACATACTCGTGTCTCGGAGCCTCCAGCCAACTTGGAACGGGAACCGGAAACTCCGTGCCGCAGATCTCTCCACTTTTATGCCGTGAAGTTGCTTACTCAGCCCCTAATGTCACTCCAATTGCAGTAACTGCTGTATTTGCATTGAAATGAAACGCAAAGTGCACCTCCCGTCAGCCGGAGTGCATAAGTAGTCGTACTGTCAACTTTCTCCTGCTTTCTCCCGCATTCCTTTCCAGTCCTACATGTTATCGAGTGATACGTGGAAGCCGACGTTCGACACCATGTCCCACGAATAACTGGCATAAATATTCAGTTGTAAACCGTCTCGTTTTAAGCCTGCGTTCATTATTTTGAAAAAATAAAAGGAGGCATATGGGATCACCTTGCTGTCTGTGTATTCCTCTTAACGTTTGTTAGGACGCTTATGAAATCTCATTGATGTCTGTGTGTCTGCATGACACACCCAATGTTTTTTTCTTATGAAGTTTATGACATCGTCTTGCTCTCTGTGTGTCTGTGTTCTCCCTATCGTTGCTAGGCAACCCAAGTATTTTTCCTTTTTATACCGCCATTGTCTCATGAAAGGAAAATAAGGGAGTAGTTCTTCCCAGAAGTTCTTGATGTAGAGTTATTTCACATATCCATCTCAAATCATAAGTGCTCCCAGAATAGACACGATACACATATATAAATGACTGCTTACTCCTTCATAATGTACTATATAACTGGCGCTTAAGCACCGTGTTGACGATAGTTTGTTGCTGTGGCGAATCTCACGCTTACAGCACTTTCAAATTGAAATTCGAATAATTCAGTGACGTCACTCTCCTCCTCAAGGCAGGTAAGGTGGCCAGAGTGCTGTGTTTGGTCATGACAGTTGGCATCCCTTGCCATGAACAGCGGTTCCAGAGAATAAAACGAACAGCCTTCTACATGGAATTTCCCTTCCGGGAATCTGTCTCTCAGGCATTGTTTGTTCTTCTCACTGACATCCACTTGATCGGCAGCAACTTTACAGGGATTCTCAGAAATCTGTGCTCCTTCCAAACGCACTGGGCGCCACAGTGGCAACACACGAGATGCCTTGCAACTGAAGTGTTTTCAGCATCCACACCTCCCTTTCCTTTTGACTTATCCCAGTGGTTACCATATGTACCACCCGTAAAATACACTTGGTCGTCAACTTAGGACCGACTTCCGTTCTGACTGACAAGTCGTAAGTCTATCTGGTCGTATGTCGACCATATAACAGTATTTTTTAACCACTCTTTTTATCATATTTATAATTTAATTTTAAAAACTTTTACATTTTAATCATCTTTTACTTTTCATTTTAAATACAGTAACGTTTTTATCTTTTACTTAGCGATACTGTACATATCTTCGTGTCTACGTCTAGGCTATCTGTACATACTGTGGTCTTAAGTCGCGTAGGTCATAAATCGACGACCAAGTATATAAGTTAATGTTGTTTAGGGAAACAATCGCTGTTTATTGCGAGAACCATACGGAACACATAAATACACTGTGTGGGCAGAATGCAGAGTTTTAGTATCTTGAAGTCCTTACCTCACAGGAAACGCACCCCGTCTCCATAGCAACGCCCAACCGGTTAATGCTGTTTAGGGAAATAATCGCTGTTTACTGTGAGAACCATACGGAACACATAAATACACTGTGTGGGCAGAATGCAGAGTTTTAGTATCTTGAAGTCCTTACCTCACAGGAAACGCACCCCGTCTCCATAGCAACGCCCAACCGGTTAATGCTGTTTAGGGAAATAATCGCTGTTTACTGTGAGAACCATACGGAACACATAAATACACTGTGTGGGCAGAATGCAGAGTTTTAGTATCTTGAAGTCCTTACCTCACAGGAAACGCACCCCGTCTCCATAGCAACGCCCAACCGGTTAATGCTGTTTAGGGAAATAATCGCTGTTTACTGTGAGAACCATACGGAACACACAGATATACTGTGTGTGCAGAATGCAGAGTTTCAGTATCTTGAAGTGCGTACCTCACAGGAAACACACTCCGTCTTCATAAGAACGCCCAACCGGTTAATGCTATTTAGTGAAATAATCGCTGTTTATTGTGAGAATCATAGGGAACACATAAATACACTGCGTGGGCAGAGTGGACAGTTTATGGATGTTAAAGGAGGCTGCAAACATAGTTACCTTTGTGCTCTAAGGGGTTAATTTCTCAGCAAGACACAGTAACGCAGTATCTTCTGCCCTCTGTTCTAATGACCGCCATTTTGCAGCAGAACTAAGCTTCAGGTTAGGAGCAGGGTATAATTCATAGTAGTCATGGATTTCTCTAGCGAATATATTTTATTTCTCCTTTTAGTTGTATCGAAATTAAAACATACGTTGCAAACGGCTTCACTTTCCTAGAAAATTACCTCTTTATGTGACGTCACGAGATAATGAATGAAGTTTACATCGCTTTGAAGCTGAGGTTCCGCTGAAGTTAGGTTTCCAATAGAACTCATTTCGTGTCTGTTTGTAGGCGAGCTGCCTGTTACGTCTGAATCACCACGACAGGCCTGTGGCAGGTTCACCATTTTCACCAACCTATCACCAGATTTAGGGCACAAATGAAACGAAACATTTGCGGCACCAGAGGTATTTTTTGCACCCCTCACAATCAGTTTCCTGCTGACTTCAATTTGCCCCTTATGCCTAATTAAGCACCACGTCATGAAATCATGTGGAGTGGAGGTATAGCTCCACACATTCTTAAACTCAGCACTAGGTGTATAAGTGAGTGGCGAACTTCACGTCTAGGCCTCTTCACCCTCAGAGAGAATGTTCCCATTGCGGAACCCATGAAACTCACGGATAAAGAGCAACGGATATAAAATGGTTCTTTGTTCTTCCCTACACTTTTTATTGGCATTTTTCTGTGCGGTAGACATTTAGCGAGTTGCGCTTGAGATGCGCTGTAAACTGCCAGATGTTAACGTGAAATGAAAGGTGACAGGAAATGTTAGTGAATTTAATGAATATCCTTTGCATGGTAGGACCGCCAGATATGGAGGATAGCTGCAATGGGTGGTTCTGCACCTTAGGGGTTGAGCGTGGGGATAACTCCTTAACCTTAAAGAATTTTTATACTAAACATTGCACAGTGCCTCGGACTTAGAATAACCCATCTGGGCGGTATAGGTTGGATTGATCTGGCTCAGGATAGGGACCAATGACAAGGCCCCTGTGAACACAGTAATGAATATTCTCGTTCCATATATGTTGGGAATTTTTGAATAGCTGAGCGACTGTCGGCTTCTCAAGAAGAGTCAGTTCTCATTCTCGGGACAGACATGGTGAAGCTAATCTTCGCGTTTTGTCATCTTCTTGTAATCGCGCCGTAAGGAGGGTGGCAAAATATTTCACCCCCTTTCAAGGCCATGTGCCGCATCAGGAAGCGTGGGCACCCGCTCAGAGCTTGTTGACTAGGATTACGTCGGTCCGGTTGCAGCGTTATGAAGAAATGTGATTCCCCGCGCAAAATTAATGGGCTGACTTCCGTTTAGACAGTTTTTCTTCATCTAAGGACCACCTCACGCGCCCAGATTTCGTGCGCTCATCTCAGCAAAAATATGCTTTTAATTTCTGTGTACAAACGTCTATCAGTTGCGCTCTAGAGTGGACGCACAGTATGAACGGGTGACGTCATGAGAATCAGCAGAATTGGTTATGCTGCGCGCAGGCGCATATCGTTCCGTCTCTTGCCCCTATTCTGTCCCCCTTCCCTGCCTCTAAGTCACTCTGTTGAGACGCTCAGATTTTATGCGCATACTCTACACAGCGGAGCGAGATGAAAGTAAAATTTGAATTCTGTTGACTTTGAACTAATGTTCCGAACTTGAGCTCAACCAACATGTAATTACATTTGATTTATTTTGAATTCTCATCCTCATACCAGATCCACTAACCTGGACGAGTATTTAGATCCTAGCTCCTGACTAGAAGAAAGTTAAGGAAAGTGCATTAGTTTCTTTCTGAAGCGAAGTGAATTCCACCAGAACTCGTTATCTTAAAGGACACGAAAATATTATTGCATGTGAGGTTTTCTCTTCTTGTACGCGTCCGGACCATCTCTGGGGCCCGACCAGCCTCATATAAAATGGATATTGGGGGCTCTTTGCCCCAGGAGGAAACCATTCCTGCCTGCTTCTAGTACTGAGGTTAAGTAATCTTCACTCCTTTATATGTCTTCACGGCGAGGCAGCAGATTCTTCCGAAACGTCGATACATGTGTACAGTAATAAACGACATCACATCCCAGAAACAGTACTCATCAAGACGCAGTGGGATAGGGTAGAAGCAGATCTTAAGTTTAGTTTGGAATAACTTCAGGCTTCAAACCGTTATATGTTGCTGTTTGCGGCATTGAGCCGATCGGTGACGCTGCTGTAGCTTACGCAGAATAAGAAGGGGACGCATTGATAACAAAAGGAGGCCGCGCTGCAGCTTACAGCTGATCAAATATCTTATGCGCTGTGTATCGCCCTGCCACTTTGATCGCTTGCGATATTTAGTGCTGCTCTGAAATGTGTTTGCACAGCTCACTCTAGGTGGTGTGTGCCGTGTACACGGCCCGTTGTATCGTGCAGCTGCGTGAACAAGTGCATACAGCTTGCTGAAGTGCAGATCTTATCGTGACATGTGCAATAAATTCTCCGGCGAATGTGTTTACGTCACGTACGTGGCTGCAACTTGCAGAAACAGAGCGAAACTCGTCTTTCCTTCCCGAGCTTTGTAATCCGCTGTCTTCGCTCCTTGTTTATTTACGTATTTATGGGATAGCGCAGTCAGCAGCCACGACTGGCTTCGTATTGAAGGACAGAGATCTCTGGGCTGAATTCTCGCAGAGGAAATACCGGGTTTCTTCTCTTCCAGTGGCCTTGAATGTTCCGGAACGTGAAACTGACGAGTCACGCTCAGCTTAAGCGTATGCGGAGCCATGCTTCCATTCCCCAATACGTCCTAATGACGTGGTGTTCAATGAAACGAGGAACAGGCAATTCTGTCCGTATAAACTGAGCATAGTTGCGTTGATTGATCAAGTTTTACCTGCTGTGTAAGTCCGTGATTTCTTGGACGTCCGTACTTATCTATTTAACGGTGCTGATGTAATTTGATACACCATTCCGGTATTTTGCGTGATTGCCTGAGAAAAACTATGAAATAACTCAGTCAAGGAACACAAGGCTGGGGTTCTGTCTGCCTCGCGGACCCGACTTATCGACTCAGCTTCTTGTGCAAACCCTGCAGCTCACTTCACATCTTCACATGATCCATCTGTCAAGACGCCCCTGACTCACTGAGCGTCGCCGTTTGGTAGTTAGCGCCCATGTCTCGCATTCGAGGGATCTGGGGGCTTTGTTATTTTCCTCAGTTCCTCCAGACAAACGCAGAGGCAGTACCTCGAGTTAAAGGACGGCTCGAGTGTTCCGTATACTCTCGAGGTTGTTATCCTATGATTCGACTTTCTATAAGCTGAGGTACTCACAGCGTCGTTAAACAAACCATAAGAAATTATTTCGCCAAGAGGCTTTGTGAGCTCGGGTTCCTGGCTTCAGGCTCCAGATATTAGTTCTGAGTAAGTTAGGAGTGGGCCCGGATTGGAGCCCGCGTCAGGCCATGTGGAATTTGTGGTGAACAAAGTGGCACTGGGGCAAGTTTTCTCCGAGTACATCGGTTTCCCCTGCCAATCTTCATTCCACCGACTGCTCCACATCACGTGACATCCGGGCCTGGTACAGTAGGCCAGTAGTGGCCGCAGTACCAAGTGGACTCAGTCTCACCCCACTAAGAGTAATAAAAAAACATGAATATGTGAAGCCACACCTCCGCCCTCCCATACGCTTACATGGCTCGAAGCTTCTTGTCGTGACCTTGGGAAACCCTGTCAATGAATGTGTCAAATGATTCTCTTGTTTTTACACGTATGAACCCCATTTCTTGGGCAAGACGTTTGCGATGACGCGTGGGAAGGGACGGGCCATGTCTCTCCTCGTTCCGAACGTGGCATTTCAAACTGTGAACACAACCATTAATCAGAGCTCCTCAAGTAAATAGAACCGAATATCTACGTCTCACGCGGGCCATGTGCGCAGTTCTCACTGCGGTAACTATGCAGGTGCAACACCGTGTAATCTGGTAGATTTTTACAGATTCTTCGGTGGAACATATTGCAGCCATCTTCAGGACAGAGGAATGAACAAAACAAACGGGAAAAACATTCTTCACGATGGTTGCCTGCTTGGTTTATTCTTTGGTTTTGAAGATGGAGACAGTGAGTTACTCCGAAACGACGATAATTGGCTAATAGACTTCACGGCGTCATATCCCCGAAGACAGAATTCTTCGTAATTCTTATGTGTTCGCTTTCAACTCTGTAAGTGCTAAGTAACAAGATACTGCTAAACGTCACATGTTTGAATGTTGCTGATGAATTGCAGGGATCTGGAAGGAAGCGATCTATCTTCACTTTAGTAACTGTCTGTGCAACTTCCTGAAGTAACTAAGAAAATCTGTTAAACTCAGTAGGGTCATAAGCTCGGCAACGGCTGCCACTATCCCCGATAACGAGTCAGATGAACCCGTTACATATCTTTCCACTTCTCTGTACAATCCATTTTAATATTATCCTCCCACATACGTCTAAGTTCTTGTACTTCTGTTACTGAGTCAATAACAGGTTTGGGTTGTAACGCTGTATATTTTTTGAGAGTCTGACGTTTCGGAAGAGCATATCTCCTTATATTCACTCTGGGAAGGGAAGCCAAGCAAGGAGCTATCAGAAGCAGGAGGAAAGTTGAGGTGGTATCTTGTTTGTGTCACTTTTCCGCCCTGCAGATGGTCGCAAAACTGTCCTCCGAAACTTCATTGCCTCCGAACTACACGGCTTTATAGCCGTGGGACAGCCAAATCGAAACAAGCTTGAGGCCACGAAAACCTCAGGCAGGATAGCTTGTGTCGTGACCGAGGTTCGAACCAAACATCCCCGGAATAGAAGCGCAGGACGTCAGCTGTGGAGCCGTCTGTTCTGTGAGCGTCTTGGCGGTTCAGTGTATAAGCGAGGGTCGTAGGAGGGAAGAGCCTTCCTAGGATTGCAGTTCTCCTGAGCTCTAGCATTCTTCCCATGGCTAGAAAGGCCATTCTCATATTATGAAACGAAAGTGCTGTTATTTCTTCCACCACAAATACCACACTGAGGTCTCGTCTCGGGCTTGAGTTCATTCATGGAGCCACAAAAGCATTTTTACGCAGCCCGGCGCAAGTCAGGCCGCATTCCGAACACCTCTCTATCCGCGATGCCCCGCACTTCCATCAGCTTCGGTATTTACACCCAAGCGCGTTTTATTTCGTTTGTCGTATAATAATACAGGGTGTGCCTCATTTGCAACATGGCATGCAAACCCCAGTTTGATGTGACAATATCCTCTGATGTTTGCCGAGTGTCAGAAATGTTCGACCCCGGACATGTATCGTATCGTAAACAGTTCCTGTGTCCCCAAGTTTTGTTACCTGTCTCGGTAAGGTACGTGCTACACGAATAGCAGCGAACGATTTCGATAGCTCAGTCGGTATAGCGACTGGCTATGGGCTGGACGACCCAGAGGTCGAAGTTCGAGTCCCGGTAGGGGCAAGAATGTTCTCTTCTCATTGTCGTTAAGACCGGTTCTGGGGCCCACGAAGCCTCCTATAAAATGGGTACCCGGTATGCTTTTACTAGGGTAAAGCGGCCGGGACATGAAGCTGATTACTCACCTCTAACTAGTGTAAAGGTGAAGAAAAAGAGGATCCATACATCCACTCCCCCATACACCTTCGTGGCGTAATGCTTAATTAGTTAAGCACAGGGACAAATGTACTTAACCAACCGGTTTGTCCCGTTCATAGCGCAGTGGGCCAAGGCCGCAGGTTCCTGCACGCTTTGATGTAACGCGAGATCTGATTGGACGGTTTGGGCAGCAGACTAATCAGTGTGAAGAGGGTCCGAGATGAGGGTCGTTATAAGCCCGGAATTGGATTACGTTCTGTTCAGGAAATAAAAACAGTCCAGTCCGACAGAACTCGCCGGCTTATAATCTGCTTAACATTTTCGCAAAACGAATACAGCGAAGCTGAGGCGGGCCGCGTCATCAGGCGCAGGTGGAGGTGCATTCGTTGCGCGTTCGGCCCAGCAAGTGGACAGGTACTCGTGGCGGTAGCAACCGAAAGTAGTACGTTAGGCCTTGTAGGAGACTCAACCCGGTAATGCTTGCTACCATTCGGTCTGTGACTGAGTAACATGTCCCTTCGCTTGGATCTGAAGCGTGAATCGTGCCTACAGCTGATAATGGGTGTCGTTTAGTATTTGAAATCATCATTTACTATTAAGTACTCTTATAAGACCGCGACTTTGAAGGCTGCATGCATGTAAGATGATAATACTAAAAGGGACAGGTGAGTCTAGTCTGAAAAGTGGACCGATTCATCCCAACGGACCCATTACGTTAGTTTCTTTTTGTTTTATTGGGGTGGGGTGAGACTGGGTCCACTTGCCACGTCGGCCACTAACTGGCCTCTTGTACCAGCCCCGGATGATAGATGATGATGTGGAATGAGAATTGGCAGGGGAAACCGAAATACTCTGGGAAAACCTGCCCCAGTGCCACTTGGTCGACCACAAACCTAACGTGTCCTGACCCGGGTTCCAACCCGGGCCGCCGCGGTGGGAAGCCGGCGACTAACCGCCTGAGTTATGTCACGGCCGCATCCGTTAGGTTATGTCCCAATTCTACTTGAAGATGGAAGTAAAAGGTACTTCCGAAAGTGTTCTAATATGAATTTGCACAGATGAGGTGTGTTTCAAAATTAGAATTATAACAAATTAGGAATTGTGTGCATAGCCTTATCGTTCTGGCTCGTTCGCAATTTACGTTTAATTATCTCGTGAAAGGATTTTCACTGAATTTCGAGAGTATCGATTGATCGCTCTGACGTGCGTACGGACGGTCACGAAGTTAATAGCCCATTTTTGAAACCCCTCGATTGGATTGCACCACAAGGGGGGCAGTTGTAACAGGGGCAAAGGGGAGAGTGTGTCGTGAAGCAGTTTACTGCCCCATTAAGCCCCAGTTCCTACAGCCATGAAGCAACGTCCGCTTTATGATCATATACAAGTCATCAGACTGCGGTTTGTCAATGTTTCGACTCTCAATATCACTGCCCCTGTTTTGAATGGAAATTATTAAGAGATTTAGTTGATACCATGAAATGATTGTGGGTGGGAGACTACACTCGAGTTTGTTGGATTTATAGAATTCTGTGGGCTGTAAAGCAGTGGGGAAACAAACTACTAACTGTTGCTGCTACAAACAGATGGTGCTGACAGCCACGTGAGTAATGGCTTTTTGGTCTGATATCAGCAGTCCTCTCTCACTAGGGACAGCTCCGTGTGAGCAGAGCGCCTTACCACCACAGGTCCACGTAGTCTGCTAATAAAATGTTCAATATTCCACATTTTGCCCACGTAGTGCATTTATGTGCTTCATTTCATGCAGTGCACAAAGATCATTTTCCTAAACAGCATTAACCGGTTGGGCGTTGCTATGGAGACGGAGTGTGTTCCCTGTGAGGTACGGACTTCAAGATACTAAAACTCTGCATTCTGCCCACACAGTGTATTTATGTGTTCCGTATGGGTCTCACAGCAAACAGCGATTATTTCCCTAAACAGCATTAACCGGCTGGGCGTTGTTGTGGGGACGGGGTGTGTTTCCTGTGAGGTACGGACTTCAAGTACTACTAAAACTCTGCATTCTGCCCACACAGTGTATTTATGTGTTCCGTATGGTTCTCACAGTAAACAGCGATTATTTCCCTAAACAGCATTAACCGGTTGGGCGTTGTTGCACACCCGGAGTTCGAGTACCGATAGGGGCAAGATTTTTCTTCTCAACATGTCTTCCAGACCGGTTCTGGGGCCCACCCAATATGTATCGGGGCTCTTTCCCCGAGGGTAAAGTGGCAGGAGCGTGAAGCTGACCACTCACTTGAATCTACGCATCCAGTCCCCCATACGCCTTCATGGCGTAGTGCTTAATTAGTTAAGCACTGGGGCAAATAAACTTGCCTTAACTAAGATTTGGCAAGGGAAGTTATGAAGCTCCTCACCGTGCAGCCTTGCAGGCTCTCCGCTTGCCTCTCTTCACCACCCTCACTCCGCGTGCTTCCCTTAACGTAAGAGACCGAGTTTCACAGCCGTGAAGTAGAGCAGACGAAATCACAGTTTTGTGTGTGGGAGCCGTCACAGGTCCAGGCGGCAGCACCTGCGCTCAGTGCGAGCAGGCCACCTTTGCTCCCCAATATATAAATATATTTTCTGTCAGAATCTGCAGAGGCGGAGTGAGATTTGCTTTGTTCGCCGTATTTCCGTTTCCGGTGACGTGTGCTCTTGCCAATACCCCCCCCCCACCCAAACACCCCAACAGCGCTCAACACCCCCGTCTGATATTTATGCGTCAGGCGAAGGAACATCTGACCCCCTTCACTAACGGGGGTGGCGTCGGGGTGACAATATCCATAGTCCGACGTAACGTTTTTCGTACCCGGGACCTTTCACGGAACCCGATGATTCATTACCGTGTTCGCAAGAGCCCTCCACTTGTTCCTGTTCTGAGTGAGATCAATCCAGTCCATACCATACCATCCTATCTCTCTAAGATCTATTTTAATATTGTTCACCCACCTACGCCTTGGTCTTCCCTGTGGTCTCTTTCCTCCTGGCTTTTCCACCAATATCCTATATGCATTCATCTTCTCCCCATTCGTGCTACATGCCCTGCCCACTTCATCCTCCTTGACTTGATCATTCTAATTTTACTTGGAGAAGAGTACAAGTTATGAAGGTCCTCGTTATGCAGTTTTCTGCAATATCGTGTCATTCATCTCTCTTCGGTCCAAATATTCTCCTCAACACCCTCAGTCTATGTTCCTCCCTTAATGTCAGAGACCAAGTTTCACACCCATACAGAACCACAGGCAAAATTATAGTTTTGTATATTCTAATTTTTATGTTTTTGGACAGCAGACGAGAAGACAAAAAGTTTCTGGACTGAATGGTAGCAAGCATTACCCGAGTTCAGTATCCTCTTAATTTCCTCCTGAATCTTTTACAAATGTAAACTTAATCTTAAAACAACCTGACAAATTTTGACGAAATCTTGCCCTCAATTAGTGGCACATGTCTCTGTTGCTGCAGATGCTGTGGCTTAGCGTGGCAGAACGTGGCGGAACTAATCCATGGACTCCTAATGGAAACACTCGCTTGTGTCTTGACTGCGCTCAGAATTTCTCCTGCCGGAACCCAGATTTTAGCTACTGACATTCACTTCCGGTTGTGGTACGTCACGCCTGGGTCTTACTGTGTCAGTCTCCGAGACTTACTGCATTGCAACTTGCGCTAAACTGGATCTGGAAATGCTGTAGCGCCGGGGATTGTCTGCAGCAGAGCTGCCATGAGGCCTCAGCACTGGCTCCAACATGCGCACTGCAGTCTTCAGTGAGGAAGGGAGCCATTTTAACTTCTCAGAATGGGGCTTGGAAACTGAGTAAATTTCAGGAGCCGGGGTAGCTCAGTTGGTATAGCGACTGGCTACCGGCTGGACGACATAAGGGTCGGAGTTCGAGTCCTGGTAGATTTAAGAATTTTCTCTTCTCCTCAGCGCCCAGACCGGCTCTGAGGCCCACCCAGCCTCCTATGCAATGGGTATCGGGGACTCTTTCCCGGGTGTAAAGCGGCAGGAGCGTGAACCCGGCCACATGGCACTACGCCATGAAGGCGTATGGGCGAGTGGCTGAATAGATCCACGTATTCTTGATCTCGGCACTATTTGGAGGTGACTGGTCAGCTACACGCTCCGGCCGCTTTACTCCGGGGAAAGAGCATCCGGTACCCACTGCATGGAAACTGTGTGGGCTGTGGTATGGACGGCATGTAGAAGAGAGAGATCTCACTCCTGCCGGGACTCGAACTCCGACCCCTAGGCAGTCCAGCCAGTAGCCGGTCGCTATACCGACTGAGCTATCCCGGCTCTGTGCAGAGTAAGGAGAAGAGGACGGAAAGAGTTTTTTTTTCATTGCTGATATTCCAACATTGGCCTACAGCCCTGAAACTTGCACACGGACAGGAAGTCAGAGGGTAAAGACGGAAACAGCAGCGGAAGTTATTAGACGAAACTAGAAACACGGTGATTATAAACAAAGGGTTTCACGGCGGTGACTATGAAGAATGCCGCCTTCTGTAATGTGGCACCGTGTGGATATTGTGTTAACCGACGTTTCGGAGGGACATATCGCCTCCATCTTCAGGGTATAAAAATCCGCGAGCGAGGAACCATCGTGAGCAGGTGGCTGCAGACTTCTGTTGTGAGTTAGTCAGTTCATTTCTTCAGCCGGGTGAGAAGTAGCCAGTAGCGCGATAGGCCGAAGTATTGCTGCGATACAGTACGGTCTATCATTGCGACCTATCGCAATATTTTCCGGGACAGGGCACCTATCGATTGTCCTCCCTTCAGGCGACGTTCCACTGGAAATTGGTAGTAGGTACCTCACGCGTGGAGGCAGGATTCGTGCTCCACTACGTACTATCTTCTGACACGTGACAGTATGTGTTCTGGTAGATGTTTCGGATGAACGTATTGCCTCCATCTTCAGTACGCGCACCAGCGAAGCCGCCGCCTCAAAAACTGATGGAAAACATTTCTCATCATTTTCTATGTAAACTTTCTTGGCGTTAACTTCGGCCGCTTTGTCCCTTTCCGATCCTGCCTTATCGAATGATACATCGAGGACGTTGTGTAATGCAATCTCCCACGAATAATACCTATAAATAATCAATTGTAAGATTTGAGGTTTTCACTGCAGTGACTATGAACAATTCCGTCTTCTGGGTTGTGGTGCCGGGTAGATTATGTGTGGACCGACGTTTCAGAGGAACGTATCGCCTACTTTCCTGAAGATGGAGGCAATAGTTTCCTCCGAAACGTCGGTCCACACAAGATCTACACAGTTGCACATCCCAGGAGACCACATTCTTCTCAATAAATTGTAAACCGCCTAACTTCTACTGTATACAACACATCAAATGTGGGCGTTAGAACACGGGCCTTCTGCCTACACTCAGAGTGGGCGCGATGCACAGGAACAAAAGACTGCTCGCTCGTTCGTTGCATACATAAATTTACGATCATGGAACGTGTTGATGCTGGATGTGTTAAGGAGACGGTGGCAGGAAATTTCGTAATGAAGTGGATGGATTTCCTGCTCATACGGAGACACGGAACTGAATCCGTGAAGCGCAGTTCACACTCGCAAGGGCGGCGCCCCGTGCCTGCTCTATATTCCTTTTGTTGGACCTTGGCCGCTTTTTTCAGTTTTACAAAGCCGGTAGGACTCCTTGGACGGGGGATCAGCCTGCCGCAAGGTTGGTACCTACACACAGAACAACACAAAGACAGAACAAACACACACAGACATCCACGCCTTGAGCGGGAATCGAACCCACGATCCCAGGGTTCGAGCGAGCGAAGACAACGCGGCCGGCCACTGAGACCGGCAGAATTATCTTGTTCACTTGCTTTAATTTGAAGGCGCGTTGCCGTGCTGTTTTGTTTGACCTTTGCAAGCTGCTCATGACAGAAGTCTGTCGAACATTCTGCTCTGACGTCATCATGCGTTGCCATGGCCATGCTGGCATTTCATTTCCCGATTGTTGAACTCCGCTGCTGCTAACGTAATTTGCATATGACGTCATTATCTGTCCGAGGTTTGTCCCCAAAACTGCTAAACAGATTCCATTTATGCGTATTTCAGTATCTACTCAAGTGCTTCAGCTAACAATACTGAGACAAACTAAATCGCCTCTACAATTCCTCCTTCTTAACGCGGACTTAATAGGGAACATGCACATAAATTATAAAAGTAACCCCTCACTGTTACCAATATGAGCAGGTGTTGAGGTAGGGGTTCCGGGTGCGATTCCTATCCTAATTCACAATCTTGCTTATTAATTACACGAGTGAACCATTCTCTTTCGAGCAGAGTGTCCTTCCTCCATTAAGGGTGGCCCGCTGCATGCTGTGATGCTTATCGGGGGGGGGG
>NW_019731225.1:782352-806137 GCF_002891405.2 Cryptotermes secundus | reverse complement strand
AACGACTACTCGTTCCATTATCATATTAAAATTGTAACCTATGCCGCGCCATAGCTCAAGCGCTTAGTCGCTGGCTTCCCACCGCGGCGGCCCGGGTTCGATCCCGGCTCTAGTTAAGTGGGATTTATGGTGGACAAAGTGGCGGTGGGACAGGTTTTCTCCGAGTACTTCGGTTTCCCCTGCCAATCTGCATTCCACCAACTGCTCCACAATCACCCTCACCTATCATCTGGGGCTGGTACAATAGTACAAGGGACTTAGTCCCACCCCACTAGCAACAAAAAACTTGTAAAGTAATCCAACTGGACACATTATCCTGCAGGCTTGTGAATTGCAAGTTACTTTTCGAAAGGGATTTGTAATGGCTTTTTATTTTGTGCGGGTCTGTAAATTTAATCGATCATGAAAATTGATGATTAATGATGATCATCCATCTATATATTGACAGAATGTACTGATGTGCAATTAGCAATGAAATTGTTGATGGCAAAAAGCGGGACGGTGAGAGGGGAACATTTGACGTCAGGCCCTGTTACGTGATTTGCATTGTAATGAGGGCAGTGTGGCAGTCGGTCTGGTGTCATTTCCGAACGCGTCCCACCAACCAACATGGCGGTCGGCTTATTGAGGCTACTGAAGGCTCGTTTCGCGGCTCTTGCCTCATGACAGGAAGTGGAAACGCGACCAGGGAACAAATTATCCCATTAGAGCACAGTGGTAACTATGTGTACCACCTGCGCGAACATTAATAGGTATTCCATTCTGCCCACACAGTGTAGTTGTGTGTTCCGTATGGCTCTCACAATAAACAGCGATTATTTCCCTAAACAGCATTAACCGGTTGGGCGTTGTTATGGAGACGGAGTGTGTTCCTTGTGAGGTACGGACGGCGAGAATCATACGAAACACAAATGCACTATGTGGACAGAGTAAGTGGCAGGTTTCCCGCGTCGAGGAGGGTTCGAATAACTCCACCATAGCCCTGAGAGTCGTAGGAGCCGACGAAAAGGGAACCCAGTGCCTGGGGGTATAAATGGGCCACCCTCTTCCTGTGGGGATATAAATAAGGGGACCTGGCCCTCCAGGTTGTGGCAGTCTCAAATCTGAGACAGCAAAATATGGTCATCAGTCCCGCGGGACTCGGGCCCAGGAATAACTAAGCTGGCGAGGGCCAGCAGCAGTTGTAAAGGACAGACCCATTCTCTCGACAACACCAACAAACGCGAAACTGTCTGACAATAATAAGAACTTGTCTCGGGGCCCAGGTGCGGGTGACAGCAAGACACACTGGCCGACTGACCGCAACATAACTTTGGCTTGAGGGTGGAGGAAATTAGCATATTTGTGTGTTAACTCGTGCATAGTTACCGGTGTGTCTTATTCCGTTAATATTACGTGGTGTATCGATCTCCTTTCCCCCTTCCCCCCTTTTCGTGTGAGCTGAAGAGGGCATCAAGTGACCCCTGTCTACTTGTTGATACGTCACGCGCAACAGGTGGATGCTCTCCGTGGCAGCGGTATCAGAGTGATCGTGGTAAAGAAGGATACTTCATTATCTTCATCCCACACCACCACGTGGAGATGTTGCTTGTAACTCATGTTATACAGTGCCGAGCGGCAGAATGAACAGTTAATACGATGAATAAGAAAGGATCTGAAAACAACCAGTCCAATCCGAGCACTTGTGTCTGTGAACTGATGAAAATCACGCAAAACCTAAGGCAATATACTTGGAGTCTCGCCCGGGATTCGATCTCCTCAACACGAAGCAGGAGAGCCAGTCAGTGGATCGCATCTTTCGGTCATCTAGAGTTACAGTGTCTAGGATCATGGTCTAGCGGGTTAGCACAGAGGTATAAGGTCTGGACTTGTATGCAGGAAGTGCTTTCGAATCTTACCGCACCTTAGTTCTGTCGTGGTTCTTCTCAGTCCATCCACTCAAATTCCGGGGTAACACTCCCATTAGACGACGCACGCTTCCTTACAGATCCTTTGCTATTCATGATTTTGCCCATCACCGCAGCTTTCTGCACGATATCAGCGTCCCAACTCCTCACCCCACCCCATAAAAGAAAGCTAAAGTTGCCCCTGTGACTATCTCATTAAGCAGTATGCCAAGAAGGCGTATGTGGGAGTGGGTGTATACATCCACATATTTTTGACCGTGGCACTACTTTGAGATGAGTGGTCAGCTTCACGCCCCGGCCCTTTTACCTCCGGGGAAATAGGCCCAGGTACCCATTCGATAGTAGTGTAGGTGGGCCCCAGAACCGCTGTGGACAACGTGGAAATCGAACACCGATCCCTAGGCCGTCCAGCCCCTAGCCAGGAGTGTACGGGCACTTGTTGCTAACATAGGTGTAGCTTAAAACAGAGATTGCTTATGGGGCATATTCACTCGTAGCTAATATTATCTTCCAATTCTACATAAATAACTATGTAAATAGCTTCTTAAGTTGATATAACTTTATGAAATAACATAGAACTGATGTTTGCCCACAATTCGACTAGTATAGGCTACCCGTTTTACAAGCACCTGTAGGCTACGGGATACTGTGTACGTGGAGGCAAAGCGGATTGCAGCTCTTTTATATCGATCTCAGCCCTGAGTGGGGGGGAGNGGGGGGGGGGGGGAAGTTAAATTAAACTAAACTTAAGCCCGCTCTTCTATCCGAAATCCTGAACTCAATTTGCTGCTCAAACATGATCGCCATTGCGGAGTATCTGCCCTTAATGAACTCGCTCTCTGTGAGTCTGTGAACTCATTCTAAATTACAGTGGTAATTTATTATATATATACGTCTGCGTTAATATTAAAGAAGTTAGGAAGGGCTCGCAGAGCAAAGCAGAATAGCCGAATAACATTATTCGCATATTCGTACATGGCAGAAACCCGGGTGAAGCTACTTCTGTTGCACCCAGTGCCGTCGAGCGTTCAGAGCATCACGCCGTTCGGATTACTGGACTTCAAACGAAAAAAAAAACAACTAATTTTTAGTAAGCATTATTTATTCAAAAGATTTAGAGTACATTTTGTATATAAACATTGACCGGAACCCCCGGACGTTAGGCTACACGCCGAGCACGGGCTACGTTTCCCACGGCCCAGACACACACTTCCATGTTTCACAAGAATTCATATTGTCACGTGATAGTGTGACCATACGCGGAATTTGGATTGATGACCGGATGTATTGAACTCGTTCATAACAGCGCGTGGCTACATTTTACAGTTCACTGTTAGTTATACGCTAGTTCCCACTGCCATTGCCTGGTAGCGGCTTCCAACAGCGGACGTACCCCTTCCTCAAGGGTTCCCTCACTTGTGCTGTTGCAGGAGGTGTCCGTGTTCCTGTTCGAGAAGCGCTGCGCCGAGAAGCTGCACAAGCCGAAACGCAAGGAGACGGTGACGGAGATTCTCAGGGCCAGTGTAAGGCAGCTCGGGAGGTTCCGGCACCCCAAGATCCTGCAAGTGGTGCACTCTGTCGAGGAGTGTAGCGAAACGCTGGCCTTCGCGTCGGAGCCCGTCCTCGCCAGTCTGGCCAACGTACTGGCTTACCAGGAGTCTGGTGGCGGCGGTGGTGGAGGCGTCGGACCTCCCTCCACGGGCGCTTCTTCTCAGACACAGCCCGCGACTTTGCCCCGCCCACCGCATGCCCGGGAGTACCACTTCCTGGACGTCGAGCTCAAGTACGGCATCCTGCAAGTGAGTACAGACATCCTCATGTAACCTCAACCGACGTTTCGGAGGAACACGCCGCCTCCATCGTTAAGGTAGAAACCAGGTCTCTGCTTGCTACCCACTTCACGCAGTTTTCTTCCGTAGCTTATTGTTAGACCCTGAATATGAAGTCGACATGCTCCTTCGAAACGTCGGCTGTCTTTCAACGGACTAAATAGCGTTACAGCCAGAATATACAACTCTTCATATCCACCGCTATGAGATTCTCGGATTAAGCTGATAGTTGATCACCTACATAAGAAATTCCTAATATATTGTGGGGCTTGAAAGTTCATTGCACTGTTCCGTATCTTAAGCCAGATTAATCCTGATCACACTCTCCTACACTATTTCCTTATCATTCTTTATTTTACTTTCTTTCCATCCACGCCTAGCTCTACCAAGTGGTCTCTCGGTGTTGTACTAAATTTGTACGTATTGTCACGTGTAGTATAGACCGGGTTTGGACTGATGAATGGATTTAGTGACCATTTACACACACGGCGCGGAACTACGCGCAATTACAGCGCTATCGCTAATTCATACGCTTTACAAACCACTAGAGCATACACAAAGTCTTTCAGTTTGCTTTCACTAGTCGTTGCCTGGTAACGGATCTTAAGAGTGAAGATTCTTCAGCTTTTGTGCTCACGTCGTTACTGTTCGGCGAATATCCCGCAAGTGAACTGAACTTCTGGCTCTGTCCCTTGCTTATAACATCTCAGTACGGACCATGCAGAAACACCCTGTTTCCATTGTTATAGTCCAACTTTTATATTGTTAAGGATTTGCTGCTTAGAAATGGGTCTGGTATATCCACCCATCTCGCGTTCATTGCATAGCAACGGCTTTACACGGCACAATATGTGTGTCTGCCTGTAGGTGCGCCTTGCTAGCGCCTGAACGGTTGCGCCGAATTTGTTTATATTCCGTATTCAGGAGTCTGCTCATCACAGGCCGGTGTCAGGCTACTATGAACTTTCTAACACAACAAATATGGGCTCATGATACAGGTGAACAGTTTCGGAATATTTGGAAGAAATTTGGTACTTATTATCGATATTTTATAGCAGCTTAGGCTGAAGTGATAATTATATATACAGTTTTCTTCATATATTCTGTCCACACAGTGTATTTACGTTTTCCGTTGATTCTCACAATAAACAGCGATTATTTCCCTAAACAACATTAACCGGTTGGTCGTTGTTATGGAGACGGAGTGTGTTTCCCGTGAGGTACAGACTGGATATTCATCTGACTTTGGGTTAACTATTCATGAAGCGAGTCTAACCTGCCGTTGTAGCATAAGATACGTAATATTGACATGGTCTGCTTTGCAAAGACTGTACTGACAGGGGACTTGGAAGAATTTTCAATAACATGCCATAAGTGCGATACGTACACGTGACAAAGGAAAAGCATATTCATAAGAGATAAGCCCATCTTCTCGTCAGATAGGATGTTACATAAGGATTATAACAGTAAGGGTTCAGTAAAAGTATTCTCTGGTTGTGGGTCTCAAAGTGCTTGACGTCAAGACGAACTGATTGGCGGTAAACCGGCGGTCATAAAGTGACTCTGACTCTGAATCTGACGCTGACTCTGACTCTGGCTGTGTAAACTTTTTGTATGTGCGCTCAGGGCTCTGATAAGATAAATGGAAAGCAATGATGTATTTTAGACTGTTAGCTGGAACATGGAAATCCGCGTATCATTTTAACCATTCCAATTTACATTTTAATTTTAATCCAGTCTCATTTACACTCAATTCCGCACCGTTGGATGTGAATTGGTAAGCGCCGTGTAACGTCCCAGCGAACGGCTGTTCTCACGTGATGCAATCAACACGCAGTGCTGGGCACGCACCCAGTATAAGACTTGTCAAATATAGGGCCACGTTATTCGGCGTGAGAGCGACGTTTCGGACGAACGCGTCACCTTCAATTTCGGGACCGAAAAATAAGTCGAATAAAAATGCAACTGCTCTTACCGTGTGTTCTTGCTCATTTATTTGTTGGTATACTCTTCGCTTCTCAACATAGGAGGTAATATGTTCCTCCGAAACGTCGGGCTGTCTCCTAGCTACGCGGCGTAACATCCAAGGAAGTCTTACCGTTCATGGGAGCGGCCTCCGTAGTCTAGAGGTAACGTTCCCACCTCATGACTCAAGGTACGCGGGTTCAAAAACCCGGCGGAGGTCGTGGAATTTTTAAGGGCGGAAAAATTCAGAGAACAGTACCGGGAGGGACTTTAAGCCGTGGGTCCCGTGTCGTAGATTTACGGCACGTAAAAGAACCTCATGTCTCTAGGAGGCCTCTGAGCAAAATTAGGCCAAGTTTCCCGCCCAACTAGTTTCCAATTCCTCCGGTAGATGGGGGAGGTATCAGGTACTACTGCCAGAGGAGGGGGGACCTCTCTGACAGAAAGCGACTAAAGTATTAGATACCACTGCCAAGTAGAGGGTAGAAACCTTGCTGGCAGAAAGGGACTAGGAACCCCTGCCAGAGGAGGGACGACCTCGCTGACAGAAAGGGACTAACTATTAGATACCACTGCCAGTAAGAGGTTGGAACCTCGCTGGCAGAAAGGGACTGATAGTAAGCACCAGTACCGGTAGGGTATGGAGACAGTAGAAATTAAAGGGGGACGCACAATGGACCAGTAACCGGTCTAAGTGCATGGGGAAACCCACCCCTTCAATACGGAATACGGAATACCGTTCATGGGAACAGTGAATAAGGCTAAGGATGTGACATCGTGCTGTCTGGTAGAGCGGTACCAACTTGTCTATGGAACCTGCTGCATCCGTCCGGACGGTTTATACAAAGTTAAGCACCAGTAAAGGGCGACTGGCGCTTAAGATCGACAGCCTCACCGCCATTTGTCAGCCGATTGTCTAGAGAAAATGTGGGGGCCTCGACGTCTCACAACCCTATGGGCCTTCGCTGCCTGTTACAGGGATAGCTTTAACCTATTTTTAAAGACAGACTCAACCAATCCTGCTTGTGTCACATCCCAGAAAGTCGTGTTCCTCAGAAGTTGACATGCTGTACACCTACAAACTTCGCTTTACACGAGAATTGCGTCACTTTGACAGTAATCCTATCTATTGGCTTATTATTGCAAGGAAAGCGACACTGAAATTACGAATGAATATTCATGAAATGTTTTTATGCGTGGCGTCGCGATTTTGGGGTGCAGGCGAGAGCGTGAGACATGCTCCCTGGCCCGTAATTGGTTTAAAACTTCTCGAATATTCTTTAAAAATTACCCCTGGAATTTCATTACTGTGTTTCAACACCCCAACCACATTGCAAAATGGTAATGTGCTTACATCTTGCGGCGATAACACTGACAGTGCACAGGTTTGCTGCAAGTTGCTGAGCTCGCACACAAATTCACGTGCCGGATTATCTGTTATCCAGTTACGGTTGTTGTATAACGTATAAAATGAGATTGTCAAGTCATAAAGAGAGCCATGCACTCTAGGGACTCTTGAGGTGTAACTTTACACCAGAATGGAATTGTAGCTTCAAGTAAAATGGACCTTAAGAGCACTCCGGAGCCAGAGCATAACATTGCTGCTGGCCCTTGTAGTTCAGAGAGATCCTGACGTTTCAGAGGGACATATCAACTCCATCTTCAGGGTGTAATTATAAACATAGCAAGGAAGCTGTAGAAACAGGTGGTTTCTTGCTTCGCCTGGTCTTCGACCCTGAAAACTGAGTGGGATATGTACCGCCGAGAAAACATCGGGCTCTTTCCGAACTGCACGGCGAATCAACCCTTCAGTATTATTTTTCCTTGTACTGTATCCCTTTCAGGCCGTGGGTACACGTGCTTGAACCCACCCCTCCCTGAACGTAACAAGAAGCGGGGTGAAATTGCGGCAATACACTGGACTAGCATTGGGGAATTTCTTGGTTCGAATCTGAGCTGAGGAACCGGCTATCCTGTCTGAGAGTGTTCGTTTTTTTTCCTAGTCCCTCCAGGCAAATTCCGGGATAGTATCTCGAGTGGGCGATTGCCACCTCCTTGCAAACCCCTTCCAAGCCATTCAGCTGCCACCTTAGCACCCTCAGCTGTATGGTCTAATTACTGGACGCGCCGCGCTCGGGTCGCCACTGCCCACGTCCTTAATCCCTCTTGTTATCCACGGAAGAGAAACCATTCGCATTCCGTGACCTAACTTAATTCGTCACGAAATTGAGTTTGTCTGTGTCCCACACATAGACTTAACCTTTTAAAGCCCTGTCGTTACCTCTTTCAGCATCAGAAAACCCTGCATTCTGCCCACACAGTGTATTTATGTGTTCTATATGGTTCTCACAGTAAACAGCGATTATTTCCCTAAACAGCATTAACCGGTTGGGCATTGTTATGGAGACGAAGTGTGTTTCCTGTGAGGTACGGGCTTCAAGATACTAAAACTCTCCATTCTGCCCACACAGTGTATTTATGTGTTCCGTATGGTTCTCACAGTAAACAGCGATTATTTCCCTAAACAGCATTAACCGGTTGGGCGTTGTTATGGCGACGGAGTGTGTTTCCTGTGAGGTACGGTCTTGATGCTTACGTATTATTTATAAGAAATACAGTCGTTAATCTCCGTGTGGAGGCGGGTTCGAATACCTCCACCGTAGCCCTGCGAGTCGTAGGAGGCGACGAAAATGGAACCCAGTGGCTGGGGTTATAACTGGGCCACCCTCTACCTGGGGGACATAAATATGAAGGCCTGGTCCTCCATGCTGGGGAGTCTCAAATCCGGGGCAGCAAAATATGGTCATGAGTCCCGAGGAACTCGGACCCGAGAATGATTGCGCTGGCGAGGCTCAGCACCAATTATAAACGACAGACCCGTCCTCTCGTGAGAGGGGGCCCCCAACATCAACAAACCCTCAACCGTCTGGCAGTAACAGCAATCTGGTCTTGGGCCCCAAATGGGCTTGACAACAAGACAAACTGACCGCCTGACCGTCGGTCGTAACATAATTTTGACTTTGGCTTTGACAGTCGTTAGGGGTTAACAGTTGTCCATATGAGTCACATAATGGAGCCATGTGTGGCGAGCCACTTTGAGCACTGCAGATGCACTGAAAATGGAGAATAGTTGAATAAACTGCGTGGGACAGAATGGAAAAGGAACATGTAGATAACGAGATATTTAAGGAGGCAGAAAATGAGTTCTGTTATGAATCTCATTCGCATAACATTCACTCCAAAATTTATTTATTCTTTTGTTCCCTGATATGCAAATGGGAGCTGAAATAGAGAATGAAGCAGCATAATGGCCGACAGGAGAGCAATAATGGTGGCCCCAAATTGGGCCGGGCTCGTGTTGTAATTAGCTGCCATGGTTCCCGGAACGGGAGCTCTGTGCTTCGTGCTGTTGCTGTGGATATCACGTCGCAGGCACGCGCTGTTCCCGCCAGCACGCCATTAATTAAGAACACGATATTAGCTCGCAGGTCTCGTACAAGACAGATGGCAGCATCATCAGCGGCGTGGCCATTTGCATCTGCTCGTGAAGAAATATCGCTTCCAAAAACGCAGATAAATAATCGGCGTTTATTTTGAGAATAAACAGAGCTGTGCACAAAATGCGGGGGTCTCTGCTCGATTATGCGTTCATGCTCCGCGGGGACACATAATTCTCAAATCTCCATTTGCTGTACTGCGTTGTCTACTTGCTGGGTGTTAAAAATGGCTGTCTTTGTAAATCTGCATTTACTCTTCGGTGTCGCTTTTAATTTGTTGCTTTATCTTGACAGATATGGCTGTCAGAGACAGGCGCAAACACACAGCTCCGCGTGCGTGAACTTGGTGACACACTTTTCCGACTTGACTTACATTCGCGAGAAAGGGATGGAGATGTTTGAAAACGACCTGTTCTCCATTAATCCTTTAAAGCACAGTGGTAAGCATATATACCACATGCTTGAATATTATATATCCCCAAACTTTGCCCACACAGTGTACTTGTGTGTTCCGTATGGTTCTCACAATAAACAGCAATTATTTCCCTAAACAGCATTAACCGGTTGGGCGTTGTTATGGAGACGGAGGGTGTTTCCTGTGAGGTACGGACTTCAAGATACTAAAACTCTGGATTCTGCCCACACAGTGTATTTATGTGTTCCGTATGGGTCTCACAATAAACAGCGATTATTTCCCTAAACAGCATTAACCGGTTGGGCGTTGCTATGGAGACGTAGTGTGTTCCCTGTGAGGTACAGACTTCAAGACACTAAAACTCTGCATTCTGCCCACACAGTGTATTTATGTGTTCCGTATGGTTCTCACAGTAAACAGCGATTATTTCCCTAAACAGAATTAACCGGTTGGACGTTGTTATGGAGAAGATGTGTGTTTCTTGTGAGTTACGAACTGTATTTGTAAACATTATATATCTCAGTCTCTTGAGAAATGGATCGTAAAACTTCATTTGCACAAAGAGCAAAAACTATGGTCGTGACCCTCAAGACCCCTGGCGCCAAGAAGAGCTGATTGGCCGTAAACTCCCAGTCGTAAAGTAATTCTGTCACTTGACTGTCTTGACGACTTGCAAATTACTGGACTGGACTGGATTGCACGGTTTCGAGAGTCGGTTATATATCCTGTGAGACTCGGAAGCAAGAATCACTGTACTGGCGAGGACCAACAGCAATCCAACAGTCAATCCTGAACTTTGAAACATAGCCTCATATTTTCTGCTATATTATAACGATCACTAGGAATGCGGTTGCTCCGATAACAATGAATGCATGCAGAAAGTTTGTGAAGAAATCTCGCAAAAACGATCTCTTTGAAGACGGAAATGCAGATGGGACAGAGGTTCTGTGGCTTGGACGTGGATGGTGTCCAGTGGCGGGTGTAGCAGAATATCAAACACGTGAGTTATACTTCAGTGTATGTGGAGATTTGACGAAGGCTCAGGGAAAAACAGAGGTGCGTTGCTTTGAAATGAAATTGATAAATCTATTTTGGAACGAGTCACTTGTACGCTGGCATTTTCGTGGCGAGACTTGGGCGATGGAATCACTTTCTTCCTTGTGCTGTGCCCCTTGCAGTAGGCTGGTACCATTGTAGTCACTCCGGGGTCACGCGTACTCGGCCCGGGTCTCGATGTGTCGGTCGATAGGTCACCAGACAAAACAGGTCGATACTGTGGAGGGCTCTGGACCAGCCTCGCAACTGACACACGCGAGTGCTCGAGGGATGAGGCGCCCTCGCAAAAACAAGTAAGGAGAACACATTGCAGGGGTGTTGTCTTGTCTTTGTTCAAATGGCCGTGGAGTGGTTTCGCGACGTTTCAGAAAAACTGGCGAACTGACCACAAACAATTTCATCACCGAAGCAGTTAAACAGGATGTTTCGTGGCTACATTTGCAAAGTTTTGTAATCTACCTTAGCAATATGAATCGAATGGCACGGTGTTTATGTAACCATGACATATCCTAGTCTACTCTACCCATTTATAGCTCAGTGGTGAATATGTACACCACCTGTTTAAAAAACAAAAGCCTTGCATTCTGCCCACGCCTGTCGAAAAATCACTTGTTAGTGTGCCGCCGAGATTTCACGATGTCTGACTCCATCTGTCTATGGCGTTACGATACCCAACACGGGCAGAAGAATGTAGCACTGTTGTCATGTCTTCATTTGAGTCGAAATGCAGCGAAGAGCATTTTGGTACGTAATAGAACACAACTCGCACAAAAACGTTCATTGAGTAACAAGCATGGGTTGCACGTGGTTTTGTCACCGACGTTTCGAAGCAGACAGGGCTGAGTGCTGATACGAGATTGAATAATAAGATATCGATCTCCTCGGATGTGATCCCGTCTAGTCTGGTAGGTTGGTACCAAATTTCGGACGGAACTTCTTGCTCCATTTCAGCGGGTTCCTCAGGTATTTATCCATCCACCAGACTTGACGACGGTATATCCCAGAAGACCATATCCCTTAAAGCACAGCGGTAACTATATGTACCACCTAGTTTAGCATTAAAACACTCTACATTTTGCCCACACAATATGTTCATGTGTTCCGTATGGCTCTTACAACTAACAGCGATTATTTCCCTGAACAGCATTAACCGGTTGGGCTTTGTTATGGAGACGGAGTGTGTTCTCTGTGAGGTACGGACTTGATATTTAAACGTCATGGAGTTCCGGCGATATACGGTTATGGTGAAGGAGCCCGTGAAGACCCCAAAGGATAGGGAGCCTCTCCCCGGCATTCGACCACTACAAAGCAACTTTAGGTGTTGGAAAATAATTTAAAATTGTGTGCGATCTGTTCCGGATTCTATCCGCTGTTTGTTCCCAATAGCACGCATTACGGGCTGCATATCCTACGTTTAAATAAAGTAACCTGTTTCTTCAGATCTCATTTGACAATTGAATTCTATCCTGCATCCTCAGAAAGATCTTTATTTTCGATCAACATCCACTATGAGCTCCGCATGCTACTTGCTTGGCTTGTTATTCGACCCAGTATATTCCTCCGAAACGTCGGCAATGCTGAACTACACAGGGGCTCAGATCCAACACACCATGAGAACCCAGGATCAGCGTCTTACTTAAGAGGCTGCTAGTAGTTCAGTTACTAACGAAATTTCTGACGTTTCATAAAATTCAGGGGTTCATTACCGTGTTCACAAAAGCTTTCCAGGAAATGCATTTCTTTTCTTATTCAGAAACTTTTCCTCATTTTCCCGTTCACGTATTTTTTTTTTTTTTTGTGGGCTGTTGCGGGACCCAGTCTAGACCACGCAGTGACGAATTGTAAGATAATCGCTGAATACTGAATTCGAAAACACTTGGGAGGAAGTGGTCGTGGCCTGTTGGACGTACTCTTCCGGAACCTAACCTGGAGACACTGAGAAGACCTCAGTTAGGACACTGTGTCCCGGCCGAGAGTGGAACCAAGAACCTCCCGAATGTATGTTTACAACATTACCGATACAGTAACCCGCTCGGTGTTTCTTAATATCCCTTCTTTCTTTTCCCCGCGCAGCTTAATCTTCCACCCACAAGACCAAGGCAGCAGTTTCGTTCACAAAGTTGGTAAATATTTTACGAGACTGCACGGCATCACATCCCAGTGGGCAGAATCCTTACTGAGTTCCTCATTATGTGCTGTGCCCCTGTACTTGAGCCCTTCTTGCGCCCCATGCTGTGTCTAGACATTGCAATAAGTGAGCATCATTGCTACACGTTAATGTGATTAACGGAGGCTTTAACGGCCGCGATGTAATGGCGCCCGAACCGTAACGAGAACACGCAGAGACACACTTTGCAAATTTGAATCAATCGATGTGCAATTGTTCGCACAAACTGTGACCGCGGGAATTCAATTACTGCATCGAATGGACAGGATTTGAATTCAGTCATCACGTAGAACCGAATGTGCAAGCTTTCGGAAGTCAATCAACTGACAACGTTCACACAAAAATATACTTGTCTACGGCCACAGTGAATGCAATAAATATATGTAATGAATGAACACGTTAGTCCTGACTTCCAAAAGAATCGACGTTAGCAACGCCATTTTTTATCTCCTTCTTCTGTAGTGCCCGCGTTGCACATCGAGCGGATTTACAGCAGACTACTAGCAAGTTCGTCTCTGTTACATTTCCTGATGTGTAAATATAGAGAGACCTTGAGTAGCTGCACAGTTGACGGCTTCCGAAGAAGGGCTCAGCTCCATGAGTGACAGTTGCATGAAGCCCGTTGAAATTTCGAAAGGAAATTACCCCGATAATCGTCATGACATTTGGTTACGGTGTACCTCACCGAGAACCGTTCTTACACATGTATCATAGCCCCCGAGGGACTGAACATACAGGGTGTGCACTTGAAGAGTTCTGAGAATACTGAAATCTGTAGAATGACGATACTAGAGTACGCTGTGCTGCTCCATAGATACAAGATACGAACCGTTTCTACAATACCGACGCAAGTATGCATTCCCCTACCATTTATTGCCGCCAACTTCTGCTCCTGCTCGTAACAACCACCAACTCTGCTTACACACAAAGCGACAGAATATCAAGCGTTGCTTTTGGTTTTGTCGCAGTTCACAGCGCCTGCGCTGTCTCCAGCAGACCTTATCAATATACAGGGTGAGGCATTTTTCTTCCTTCATAATTCTCCTTTCTAGTTAATGCATTTTAACCTAAATTTCAGTCCACTTTTCGGATTAATTTTGTAAAACTTTGCTTCTCTCCTTATTTCTCCTGCTTACCCATATTAGTGAATATTTCGCCACTGTCCTGTAGCCCTGACAGGCAGCACCTTATCTCATCTTCAGTTTCTAAGTTGGCGGCTGTATCTGTGGATGCTGACAGAGTGAGGAAGTGGCTCAAAGAGGAATGCATACAGGATATTGGTGGGAAAGCTGGTAAGAAAGGGACCACTGGGAAGACCAACAAGTGTGTGGGTGCATAATATTAAAATGGATCCTAGAGAGATGGGATGGGGTGGTATGAACTGGATTGATGTGGCTTAGGATAGGGACCACTGGAGGGCTCTTGTGAACACGGCAATGAACCTTCGGGTCCCATAAAATGCCCAGAAGTTCTTGAGTAGCTGCACAACTAGCGGCTTTTCAAGAAGGGCTCAGCTGCATGGCGTTAGTTAGTTAGTTTCCTGTCAGTATTTCGCTTTATTTCTGTTGTCATGAATTATTATTATGGGTACAAAGTGCTGTATCTGCGAGACTAGTCGCGGGGTAGTTTCACGGCGGATGCGTTTGCAATTAAAACGAAAGCGCCACCTTGATGCCCTCCGCAAGATGCGCGCAAGGTGTCACCAGGCGTGTCCTCTGAGTCTGTGTGCCGGCCTCGCTCTGCGGTTTGTCCCGCTCCGCTGTGCCCTCTCAGACTCCACACCGTCGAACGGTACGGTGACTGGTGAACTGGAAAATATCTGGAAGGAAACGCTCGTCCAGTAATTGAGTTACTATCCGGAAATTTTCCTGATAGAGGAAAACCACGGAAATCCTCAGTCAGCGTAGCAGATATCCTGGTCAAGATTCTAACCGAGTACGTCCTGAATACAGGTCTACAGCATTACCGATACACCAACCCGGTGACCACAGACGTATTTTTTATTTTTAACAAAAAATAAACTCCGCGGCTTTAGTCCGGAAGCAAACTACACCGACAGAGCGACAGCCGCTTGTCACCTCTGTGGTCTAGTGGTCAGAGTTCATGGCTACAGATCCAGAGGTCTCGGGTTCGATCGCCGACGCTAGCAGATTTTCTGAGTAGTCGATCTGGAACAGAGTCCACTCAGCCTCTTGAGGATAATTGAGGAGCTGCTTGAACGGAAAGGTAGCGGCTCCGGTCTAGAAAACCGAAATTAACGGCCTTGGGGATCCGTTGCGCTGACCACTCGATACCCTCTATCCGCCATTTTTTTTATTAACGTTGTTATTGTTACTGTTTTCTATTGAGGAGTCACGTTGGTCGCATTAAGTTTGTGTCTCGAATTGTATAATTTGTCCGCGGGGGAGGGTGAAGGCCGTGATGTGGCCTCTACACTTTGCAGACCCGCGATCGATTACCAGCCTCCCACCTCAGTTCGTGCCAGGAGTAGGGCCGCCCCATTGAGCAAAGTTGCGACTGAAGTAATGGGCCTCTTCACGTGGCGCGGCGTACGGCGTGTCAAGTCAATTTGTTCTGCACCCTCTCCTCGTGTGGGCGGGTTCGATTCCCGATGAGGTCATTGGGTTTTTTAATTGACCCAATCCTCCCGGCCGCACTATGACCCTGGAGTCGATTTTGGTTCTACCAGGAATATTCCAGGGGGTCAAGGGCGGCCGGAGCGTAAGACTATTAACCTCAATGCCATCCAGAAAGTGTGGGAGTCTCGATGTCTCGCAACTCTATGGGCTTTATGTTTTTTGCTCATTACACTGTTACAAGAGGTCTCCACTGTTCCATGTCGTAAGTCAGCTGAATCCATTCTACACCCTCTCCCTCTGTTTATTTAAGATCAATTTTGATATTCTCCCATCTATTTCTGCGTCTTCCAGGAGACATCTTCCCTTCACGACTTTCGACACAGATCTGCACGTGCTTGGTGAAGGCGCTTATTACAACTTTCCGATGGTAAAGCGCTCTGAAGCGGCTGGAGGCACTGGGTCGAGGAATCAGTGTAGTGTAAGGGAGAGAATTGCTCACGTGTGAAGCGCCCCTTCAGGGGACCACGGTTTGTTCTTCTTTGAAGAAAATTGGATAAACCTCCAGCACTGTGTCGGATAAGTTAAAGCTGTAACTTTTTCTGTTTCTGGTGAAAAGTAAATAAGATTTATCCCCCAGAAGGGCAGAAAGTTGGGAGGATTTGTCCGGGGCGGGGGTGAGAAATGTCGTAACAAGAGAAGTTGAGCCCCGCGGAGCTTGGGTTGAAACACGCCATAATTAAGTTGCATTCTATAAATAGCCGCACTCGAGCCCCCCTTCCGCCCCTGCAATCCTCGGCAATCAGGAGCGGCATTTTGTTATGCCAACACCCCCACGATGCGCAGTTTGCATACACGGAAAGAGCAACTGCAGATTAAATGTCACTTTGTTTTGAGGTCTGAGGATATCATGGCGGTACTCAATTTTGGGATCTGACGCCGTGTAGTTTCGGGGAAAAACTTCGTATCTCTAACCTGTATTCAGTGTAGAAGAGTGTGGATATGTTTCAACGCTTCGGAAAAATTTGCTAACTCCATCTTCAGGGAACAGATTTCCTGTGAGACGTTGGTACCTATTTATCAAATGGTACTGCATTGCATTTGACAGGGCAGTACGTAGTCTCGTAGTGGCCGCACGATGCACATATATAGCAAAACTTACTATTTCCATAGAACTGAGCCCTTCTTAAGGAGCAGCCATTCGCTCAGCTACTCAAGAACTTGGCAATATTCTATGGAAACCGAAGGTTCATTACTTAGTTCACAAGATTACTCCACCGGTCTCTATCCTAAGCCAGATTAATCCAGTCCACACAACCCCATCCTATCTCTCTAAGATCCATTTTAATATTATCCTCCAACCTACGTCTAGGTCTTCCTAGTGGTCTCCCGCGTGGGTGCTACATGCCCTGTGAATCGCATTCTCTTTGATTTTATCGTTCTAATGACCCCGCAGGAAGAGTACAAGTTATGATGATATATGAAAGATCTGAAAATATGCACTTGTTTCATAAACAGCATTAACCGGTTGGGCGTTGTTATGGAGACGGAGTGTGTTTCCTGTTAGGTACGGACTTCAAGATACTAAAACTCTGCATTCTGCCCACACAGTGTATTTATGTGTTCCGTGTGGTTCTCACAGTAAACAGCGAGTATTTCCCTAAACAGCATTAACCAGTTGGGCGTTGCTATGGAGACGGAGTGTGTTTCTGTGAGGTACGGACTGGATTTATTAAATATTTAAATTTGTTTGAAGCGTGGAAGTCGGTTTCAATTTGAATATACCAGCGTTGTGTTTTGCTAATGGATTTGTTTTCGGGGCATAAATGCACAAAATAAATTGTGAAGCAACAAATTATTGTGTTGCGCGTCCGAACCCATTCCCCTGATTCCATTGGAGCAGAACTGAGCTATCCAATTTCTATTACCGCGTCTGTAATGCCAATGTCCATATTTCTCCCTCGGCGACTCTGTTCGCAATAATATTCGACAGTGCATTCAAACCGATGTATTCTCATCCAGGAACACGTAAAAAAAAAAGAAGCCCATTGCTAAAACCAGAATTGAAAAGAGGGGAATTCTGCAGGCATTTCCTGTTAAGCTCTCTGCTACATTGACAAGCCCCATCACGCTTTCTGGTGCCATCTCCATAATGTGTTATTGATTCCTTCGTCTGTCCCTGCCTCGCACGCTGAGGCATTGCCCACTTCCGTGAGCTGCGTCTTGGGAGAGACGCGTCCGTTCACTTCCGTTTAGTTACATCGAGAGCAGCAGGACATACGGGAAAAGTGCAACAGAATGGCGAAGTTGTCCCTGCGTTTAATTAAGTAAGCGCTACTCCATGAAGACGAATGGGGGAGTGGATATATAGGTCCACGCATTCTTGCCCTGGGCACTGAATGGAGGTGAGTGATCAGTTCCACGCCCCGGCCGCTTTACTCTCCGGTACCCATTTGATAGTAGCCTGGATGGGTTCCAGAACCGGTCTGGATGCTCTGTAGAAGAGAAATATCTTTTTCCCTTGCCGGGAATCGAACTCCGACCCTTGGGCCGTCCAGCCCGTAGCCAGTCGCTATCCCAGCCACTGAATCTCTCTACACAGGACACTGTTCACAGCGGTTTCCCACTCGAGGACTGTGTGACTTCCGTCTGACTTTATATTTGAGACCCTTGGTTGTGTGACCTCCCACACCAGGCCATTTCCCCTGCCAATTTACAGGACGGGATCGAACAGAAAGTGTGGAGGCAACGGGACAGGGAGCGGGCCACTTCTCAGTGCTTAGTGCGGTTCTGTGTGTGCGCATCTCGTGCTCCGCTGTTGAAGTGTTCAACTAACACGTCGTCCGCTGAGCCAACTTCGGCGTAGAATCTGCGAGGGAATCGTTTTTCGATATATAAATTCTGTTATTGCATTTGCGTTCACAGCGTGTGACGTCTTCACATTCACACTGCCCTTATAAGAGGGGCGAACGGGCGGAGCCTGGGAACCTTCCAACAAAATGATGCTCCTTTTTTCCAACGACTTTCCACTTTCACCTTTTCTACTGTTGTGCTTTCTACCTCCCCCTCCTCCCTCATGTCGGTCACTACGGGTTAGTTTCCATCCAGTAGGTCCTGCTACCGCCCGGTTTCTTCACGGTTTTCCGTGGTTTTACTCAATCTCAATTCAAATACTGTGGTTACAGCAGCATTCCAAGATGCCTCACATAGCCTTCCCAATGCTAACATTGCAGTTCGCCATATTGCAGCCCTTCCAGCCCTGATATCAAAATTCCTATCATATTCAACTTGTCTCTGCTCATAACAAAGGCCACTTCCCAACGCTTTACCCTCTCTGAAACACGCTTCTACCAGAATGGCGAACGGACACTGCCTGGGAACCTTCCGAGCAAGAAGCATCACTCTCCCCCAACCCCCTAAAATGTAGCGTGTCCCAGTGCTCCCCCCTCCACTTTCTCTTCCTCTGACTCACTCTCCTCTTCAGAGGGGGGGTATTGTGTTCCGCAAAACTTTTGAAAGATGAGAATCCGTTTGAGCTCCAAACTTCTGTAATTTATCTTCTGGTCTCCTCAGAAAAAGTCCCTGTAAGTCCCTGCAAGTCCCTCCTGCGTATCTCCCGGCAGGACAGATCCAGTTGTTACGTTTGCCCCCACAGGAGCCGCCACTGAGGTCGCCACGCTGTGCCTGTAGGATTTTGCTTGGAAACCCAGAAGGTGGATAATATTAAAATGGATCTTAGAAGAATAGTGTAGGGTGTTGTGGTCTGGGTTGATCTGGTTCAGGATGGGGACCAGTGGAGACCTGTTATGAACACGGTAACGAACTTTAGGCTTTTTTTTTGTAAACATTTTGGTAAATTTATGAGTAGCTGAGCGACTGGCCGCTGATTAAGAAGGACTCGGCCTCATGGATTTAATTAGTTGATTAGTGCGTGCGTGCGTGTGTGTTTTGTGCCTATCAACACTGAACCAGACAACCGATTTCTACGGAATTTCGTAAAGGTGTTATGTCGCCCGAGATTACCCCAACCGAACTTGTTTCCAAGTTTCTGCAGTCTGTAATTACAAAATGGAAGGTAAATTGAAAAGGTAAAGCTATCCCTGTAAGAAGCCGTGAACGCCCATAGGGCTGTGAGACTTTTTCTAGACAATCGACTCACAGATGGCGGTGAGGTCAGCCTTACGCGCCGGCCGTCCTTTACCCCTAGAAAGAGCCTTGGTACTTTTTCTCTTAGATGCTGAGTCGACCCCAGGGTCATAGTGCGGCTGGAAGGATTTAGAAAATCCAATAACCTCCTCGGGAATGGAACCCACGACCTCCCGGCTTGCACATAGTGGCTTAACCCACTGCGCTACCGCGTGACAAAACGGAGGACGCGCGAACATCTGAGTGGGGCCTGCAGTGTCACTAGGTTCCTACTCTTCTGTTAGACCTTGTAGACATGTGAAAAGTTTGATAGAGGAATGTTTTCGTAGAGTGTGGTGTAGCATCATGGCGCCTTTAGGAATATTTTCCTTGTAGCTTTGCGATGTGACGGCGGTAACTCGACATGTGACTTATGGTACAGAGCTACAACATAAATGTGCGGGAAATATTGCAGGAGAACAGTTACAAACATGGCGACCGTGTGAAGTTTTTGGTGATCAACTTATGCTTCCACTTACACGCACGTATCAAGTGATGTAGGGCCACGTGGCAGCGCAGTGGGTTGAGGCACCACACTGCAAGCAGGAAGATCGTGGGTTCGATTCCCGATTAGGTCATTGGATTTTTCCTAATCCTAATATTAGAATGATTATAAGCTTATATAAATTCTTTGCTGGAATATGGATTGGATTAACCGGCTCAACCTTTTATGGTTACACTATAAACCCTTTCATTCCTTAAACGCAAGACAATTCAGTGAGACGGTATTTCACGGTTTTCTTTTTGGGGGAAAATGTCGCTCTGATGACCTGTATATAGATACAAACTTTTCTGGGAAAACCAGTGCCTCTTTCTTCAGAGTGTATTAATTGTTACGGTGTGAGTAAGTTTCATAGCTTCAACAGTTCTATCTTCTGGGTTGTAACGCTGTGTAATTAGGCAAAATTTCAATGTTTCGGAGTAACATACCGCCTCCATCTTCAGTGTTGAATAATGAGGGAAGCCAGAAACGAGAAAGAAAGGAACGAAACGCTTCTTGCCAGTTTATTCCTCTCCTTACTCCACAACCATAAGCATGAGACGGCCTTGCATCTCAGAGGACAGTGCGGTTATCACTGACCGCTGAGAGAACTTCAGATGCAACATTTCGCATTTTTTCCCCTTTTTTAAATAACTGAAACCGCTCTTTACCTCGTCAGATGCGCCGAGGGGCCTAGCAAGTGGAAAAAGCGGCCAGACTTCGCGGTACACGGAAACTTTTGTCATTTTTCTTCCACATTAAGAATCTTATTCCATTTTCCGTTATCTCTAACACAAACGTTCTCTGAAGCGCGCGCCTGCGCAGTAATACGGCAATAAATTCACATCCGAGTTACGTAATAACTACCCAGAGGCAAGTAAGAGAGAGACAGAGGGAGATGTGACTTGATGGACTCTTTCGTATAAACGCAATTTGCAATTTTTGAAACCCAAAGCTTCCCTTCTTTGTGTCACGTTCTCTAAACTGATCTAACAACGTAAGAATGATGCTCACTTCATTTCGTATTCCCCGGACAGAAACAGACGGCCGGGTCATTCTCTACTCAAGTTGCGGGGTCGCGGGATCGTGATGAAGATGTAAAGGTCCCAGGTGCGGGGAGTAACATGACCTTCCCGTGTTTCAACTTCTGCAAGTGCCACTTTGCCTTACAGCAATTCCCAATTGCTTACGTCAGAGACAACACGGACAGCCTTATCCGCCATTTTATTGAGTTCTGTGTATGTCGCGAGGTAGGCAAGTGTCTCTCATGCCAAGTTTCGTAAATATAGGCCGAGCCGTGCTATAGCTCAGGTAGCTAGTCACCGGTTTGCCACCACGGCGGTTCTTGGTTAAATCCCCGGCCAGTCCATATTTGCTCTGGCCGCTGCCTGGCAACGGCTGTCTCGTTGTTTGTTTGGAGGTAGCTGCTTAGCAACGGGCCTATACGCCGTATTATTCATTGATCATGTGACTGGGGGAATTTATTGCTGTTAGGCCACGACCGCTTCCTTCTAAAGCACCGTGTGCTGGCCAGTCTGCACGGAGAGCTATAGTGCGGCAAGTACAGTTCTATGGGTTGTAACGCCGTGTAATTGGGAGAGAGGACGACGTTTCGAAAGAACTTGTAGGCTCCATCTAAGAGTAAGCCAAAGAAGAAATCAGCTCAACTTTCCCGCCTTCCTTTTTTGGTTTCTTGCTTGGATTTATCTTCGACACTAAAGATGGGGGCGATATTTTCCTCCGAAGCGTCAGGCTGTCTCACAAGTACAGGATATTGCAGCCCAGAAGGCCGTCCGATTTTTGTCACGACTGTGAGAACCTCAGTTCGAAATCTGGTGCGTGCTAAAGCGTACAGGCCAATGGGGATAGGCAAGGCTGCAAGTCAGCACCCGGCCGTGTCGACACAGGTTCTCTTGATTTTCCTCCGTGCTTCTCCTCTAGTTCTCCCAATTTAAATTCATATAAATTAATCACTTTCTGTGGATGCTGCTACATCACCCCATTTACAGTTAGTGATTACATCAAAATTCCGGGACTCTTGCCCGCAGCAGTTCGCGAAACTGTGTAACACCGAGGCAAATGAGCACTGCTCAGGCTCTGGATAATTTCCATGTTCGGCACAGAGGTACTAGTACTCCCTCGGCGTGTCATGTCGCCCCCCGCCCTCGGATGGGTTCGAGAAATGTTCTCGTGTGTCAAGTCGCATTATGCGACGTCTCGGCCTAGACGAGACGGCTCTAGAATTTATCCTGAGATCCTTTGTAGGCGAATAACAAGCCGTGTCTGTGTCTCTTGTGTAGAGAGGCCCTTGTTATTGACAGGTCTGATCCTGCATGCGCTGTGTTTTGTTTTATGTAGATACCTCCACACATCCGGGATATGCACACGTCGAACGCAGACGTTCTCCTCTCTTCGGGACGCCTTCAGCAAGATTGTTGCGTCTCTTCAGCGCGTGTGGAGAGTTGCTTCGCATAAACATCCTCTTAATAGGACAAAATCAACATAAACTGAAGCAGTAATTGGTTTTTGTAACTTACCAACAGAAATACCCGTTCTTGGCCCTGGTCAGGAGCACAATATACACAGCAGATAAACTTCAAAGAAGGACTCGCGCTCTAGTTAACCTCCCTACACTGACCAGTGCTTATACGCCCTGGCAGTGTTACACACTTACACATGTTGTCTATGTAATGCCCCTATGTTATAAAATATACGAAGTATTAGAATTTAGTTTCTTAAACGAATTAAAATTGAGTTATGTGTTAACAGATGTATATATATTTTAACACATAACTCGATTTTAATTCCTTTTGCTTTATGTTGACTTGTCCCTTCTTTCGTATTGTTTAATAATACCCCCACCGTGACCCTGCGAGTAGCAGGAGGCGACAGAGAGGGAACCCAGTGCCTGGGGGTATAACTGGGTCACCCTGTTCCTGGGGCATATATGAATACGGGGACCTGGCCCACCAGGTTGTCGAGTCTCGAAGCTGAGACAGCACATTATGGTCTTGAGACCCACGGGACTAGGACTCGGATCCGAGAATGACTGCGCTGGCGAGGCCCAATAGCAGTTGTAAACGACAGACCCGCCCTCTTGTCAGAGAGGGCGCTCAACTGTCTGACAGTAACACAGATGCTTGACACCGAGACAGACTGGCTGACTGACCGTCGCTCGTAACATAACTTTGGCCTTGACCCAGGCGCTATCCTGCATTCGTGACGACATCCGCAATTAACCATTTACCTTTTTCACTTCCTAAATCTCTACCCTATCTCAAACGTACCTCTTCTAAGAAGACACGCGAGCACTGCCTGGGAGCCTTCAAAATGTTCTGTCTCTCTTCAGGCTTCCACGGAGCGTCAAAACGTTTGCTTTGTTTCTGTTTCCAGATCACAGAGGCGCTGTCCTTCCTGCACTACTCTGGGCATGTCCTGCATAGGAACGTGTGTCCTAGCAGCATCCTAGTCACGAAGAAGGGGACGTGGAAACTCGGTGGCCTGGAGTTCACTGGTAAGCTTCGATACCCTGTGTCTAAACCCCGCTGGTTCCGTCTCTTGTCATGCGAAACGGGAAGACAAATGGTACAGGCAAGTTGAGCAAACGCAGTCTGCTCTTAACTTTGTAAGTTTTGAGGTCTTCACGCCGATGACTATGAAGAAAGTCGTCTTCTGGGTTTAGGCGCCGTGTATTCTTCGATTTGGCC
>NW_019731225.1:669194-782283 GCF_002891405.2 Cryptotermes secundus | reverse complement strand
ATATATATATATATGCTATATTTACTACTGTGTTCAGGTCAGTTTCTTGCTTTATTTATTCTTTGACTCTGAATATGTATGCGACATGTTCCTCCGAAACGTCGATTGACTTTCAAGGGGCTAGACGGCGTTATATCTCAGGAGACAGAACTGTTCTTAATTTCAGTTTTTTCTTTCCTTGGCACTACAGCCCCAGTGGGCCTAGGCCTACCTCCATGAACTTCTCCGTTCACTTCGGTTTTTCTAAATCTTACACATTTGGTAGGACTCCTTGGGCGGGTGATCAGCTCGTCGCAAGGCCTCTACCTGTACACAAATACAGAAAAACCCACACACACAAACTAAACATCCATGCCCCGAGTGGGATTCGAACACACGATCCCGGTTTCCAAGCGAACGAAGACAGTGCATGCCTTAGACCGCTACCGTGACCGGCCCTTAATTTTAGTTACTGTCAAATAATGTATGATCTCTGGGTTGTAACGCTGTGTGGTTTGGTAGATATCCATAGACGTTTCGGAGGAACGTATTACTTTCATCTTCAGTACAGAAGAGTGAGTTGTATAGGAAGCTGCTTGCCGCATATTTCTTGCTTCCTTTACTTTTCGAGGTTGGGGTTGGAGGCGATATGTTTCTCCGAAACGTCTGTGGAACTACCGAACTACACGGAAGCACAGCCCAGATGATCATATACTTCACCATCACCACTGTAAGGACCTCGAATCGAACTGCGGTGTGCCACGCTTTACCCTACAGAGGCCCTGCGAAGCGTGAACAGAGTATAGCAACTTGACGGCACGGCCTTCAGTCGCTGCATGTCGCCCCTGACGAGATACTGACCTGCTTTCACGGCCCGAATATTTATTAAAGCGTAGACAGATTCTGCCGCTCCTCCACCCGGCTTTGATGCTTTGTTTTTGTAAACTCTCGAAGTTGGGAAACTTGACCTTTAGATGGGGCCAGCGTATCACAGACCCTCCGTCAGATGTCTCGTCTGTTCCTCGCTAATTACAAGTGGAAGGGGGCTGCCTTCCGCCATCTTCTCTGTGTATCTATGCGTTCGTGACTAATAGCAGCACAGAATTTGTAGCGTTGAATGTTAGGTGATTAGTGAATGATGAATTGCAAAGAATTTGGAATGAAGCGGTCATGTCTTGAGATATCATCCTGGTATTTACGTGGAAGGACTGAAGAATGCCACGAAAAAACCTCAGGCGTTGTCCCAGACCAGATTCGAAGTTAGAAGCCTTACTGGCTGAGCCGACTTGCCATTGATGAAACTGTGTTCCGATAATTAAGGGATTTACTTTTTTGTCTCATTACTGAACACCTCTTTGAAGAACTAAGGTATTGTGGTATGTAGATCGGTTACTAGGCAACGACCACGAAATAAATAGCTATACAACGGCCGTTATTAGGCAGCTGTGTTTTATATGCGGTCCGTTTTAAGATGTAAGTAGGAAAATTAGATGTTGCACTTAGATAACCACTGGGGTTCAGGTGTTGTGAACTGTTGCTGTTAGAAGCTGGTAGCCGAGGCCGGTGACAGTACTGGAACTCAGATGAAGGGGAACGTTAGCCGTTGGAAGCCGCTACCAAGCAACAGCCAATAACTGTAAAGACATGGCGTGTCCCATAGTGTAGAACAGCGCGAGCATGAACCTTACTTGTAGTTACCCGTTCTAAGACTTCAGTAAATCCGTTTATCGAACCAAACCCCGTCTATAGTCACCAAAATCGTGACAGTGTGTATAGTGGACACTTATTTCGCGTTAAAGCAGTGTATCACCTTGCAGCGTGCTTATGTGTTGCCTCCAATTTAACTGATATTTGTTGGATTTTAGGTTCTGACGGCGTCGACAAGGAAGAATACAGTCTTCTGAGATGTGACGCCCCGTAATCTGGTAGAGATTTACCGACGTTTCGGAGAAACGTATTTCCTGCACCCTGAGGTAGCAAAGAAACCAAGCGGAGTTCAGTTTGCTCTCTGCTTGCTTGGCTAACTCCCTTACATTGGAAGACTGAGGCGTTACAGTCATATGAATCATCGGCGAACATGTACCAAACTGCACGGGTGTCCCACATAAGTGATGTTTGTTTTCAGTTTACAGAAGTTTCCTGAGTGCATGCGAGTGTGTATAAAGGCCAGTCTATACAAGATATGTCAATTTAACAGCCTACAAAGTTTCACAGAGGCACGCGGTAACGTAGTTGGTTGAGGCACTATTCTGCAAGCCGAGAGGTCGCGAGTTCGATCCCCGACGAAGTCATTGGATTTTTCAATTGACCTAATCCTCCCAGCCGCACTGTGGCCCTGGGGTCGACTTAGCCTGTAACAGTCATGAGTACCAGGAATCTTCCTGGAGGGTAAAGGGCGGCCGGTGCGTAAGCCTGACAACCTCACGGCCATCTATGAACCGATTTTCTAGACAAAATGTGGGAGCCTCAACATCTCACAACCCTATGGGCCTCCACTGCCTGTTACAGGGATAGCTTTACCTTTTTTTTCTGCATAGTTTCACTTTTTCACATACGAAGAAAACGCATTGTGACAGCAAACAAAACCTGACCCCGAAATTTCGGCGAGTTTGTACATGTGGGCATCTCTGAATCTGAGACTGGGATTCGATCTCACCGTCTGTCTGTCTATCTCTCTGTCTGTCTGTCTGTTAGTAGCGCCCGAACGCATGGACGGAATTTGTTTGCTTTGTATTCATAATTTCACCTATCACAGGTGTATATGATCATTCCAGCTTGCAAAAATAGGGGCCCCTCAAATGGGGCTCAGAAAACAAAGAGGACTCAGACTGTTTTGATTTAATATTGTCAGCTTACAGAGAGCGTCTCCCTAAGTAACAATCCGTAGGCAGTCAGTATTTTGAGGACAGTGACAGGACGCGAACTGGAGAACCAAACTGGGACATTTCGATTTCGTGGAAACCGAGTTTACCGGTCAGACCGATGTTATTGTTGTTCGGTACTCAGCAACCAACAATGGCCTACCGAGCAACAATCGATTTCGTTTCCAAGGTAACGTGGTCAGAGTCAAACCTGCATGAGAATTCATGTTCAATTGTTTTCCGCGGATCTTGTATTTTTGCTGTGAATGCGACGTGTTTTATGGCTGATATGAGCTCGGATCGTACCTGATAGCAAATTTGTTTAGACTGTAATCTGTTGTGATTTAGGCTCCTCTGTGCTCCAGAACTGGCTCAGATGGCTCAAAACTGAGTTTGCATTTCACTTTAACGTTTCAATGGGCAGAAGATGTGCACTGTTTCCCTTGTCTGCTTATTCTGTAAAGTTCTGAAATCATATTTTGATTAAAAGTGTGTTCTCATCTCTTGCGAATTCGTAACATGAATAGAACCTCTCTCATGAGATGTGTCTCTATGAGATGGGAGATTCATGAGACGCAGGAAGGAGGGACGCCAGCCAGGCGAACAATATTTGTATTTTCTTCAAGGAACTTTTAATCACATAAGCTCCTTAACAAGAATCGAAGCTCGCTTTTAACTTCCAGCGAAACGTATACACGTATTGTTCGGAAAGTGTAATGCATTACAGAGACATCTATGTACAGCATCTGTCCCCAAACATTTCTTTTCGGGCCACCACTACCCCTTGGTTCCAGAAACTCATTCCGAATGCCCCCTGCCCTATAAAGAGCATTCTTCAGAGTAAAGGTTCACGCAACCCACCAAGGAAAATAATAATGTCACGATTTAGGTGTGCGTGACTTTATTAGACGGGGTGTAGATTGGATGATTGGATTTACTGGCACCTTGTACGTGTAACCAAGAGCTACAATTAATTGCAGCGCTTTCGCTGATCTACACACGTTACAGTTCACCATTACACATACACAAGTGATCTCAGTCTTCAGTGGTCGTATCCTGGCAACGGATTTATAGCAGTCTCACTGTCACTGCAGCAGAGCCTAATTCCTTTCTTGCCATTTCTTCTAAATCATTTGGTTGCCTTCTCTACAAACTCTCTCATTTTTAATTCTAGCCCAAGTCCAAGTTACTTTACATATTAACTTAATAATAATAATAATAATAATAATAATAATAATAATAATGCTGAAGTGCAGATCTGCTCTGGCGTTGTGACATCACGCAATGGACTCGTAACCGTTGTGACCTATACACAGAACGTGTAGGCGCGCCGCTGCCTCTCCGACCCGGGAACAGAATTGCGCGTCAGACTGAATGGGTTTTGGCGTAAATAGGATTTGGGCACGGAGGGTATCCTAATGGACCTTGCAGAGCAGACGCGCATAAATGGGCATTTTATTGGGCTCATCGCCCAGCGGGCATTCTGCCTTCTATGTGTGAAAAGAGAGAGTCTTGCGCGTTTGAAATTTGCCATTACGCAATTTTGTGTTGCCATAGCAACCGTTAACGCTTTGAGTGAAGTTAGGTAGGAGGTGATGAACGAGTAAGTAGTTTCAATCTATCGTGTCTATTTCTGTGAATACTGATAATATTGTCACGTGATAAGTGAGGATAGATGGGGTTTGGATTGATAATCACAATTATTATAACCAGGGCTAGAATTGGCTGTGATCTGCATAGCTCAAGACCGTTGTCTGCAGCCCACGAGCACGCTGAGACCAGTAGTGCCTGTCGGTGTTTGTTGTACTCCTAGTACTCCTCAGGCAACGCTCCGTGAGCATAGTGACATGACTGCCGACGCCCTTTTCACCAAACGCGCTGTAATAATTCCCTCCATGAGTCTCCGCCCTTCTCCCCTGACGCTTGGGCGCCATTTCTCCCCCTGGAGATAAGCAACGAGGTCACAATATGAACCTTCACTGCCATAGAAACCTCAGGACTTATACTTAAATATGTATTCTAACCTTGAGTTGTCTTTAGAGGTGACTTCTTATGAAGATCATCTCATATTCTGAACCTTAAACTTCACTTCAGGTACGGCTGGTGTATTGTTATACTGGCTCTTTTCATCGTCAAATAAAGTTATAAGTTCATAAGCCTCTTGTAGAGACGTCTGAACTGGGGAACACAAAGGAAACACACAAGACACACCGAGCAGTTTCTATGGCTTGCACTTCCGAGAATACGCTCGGGTTCAAAACCTGCTCCGTGTCGAGTTCTCCCGACCCGCGGTAATGACGAGGTTCTAGAACCCGAGCAGTTGTCCCGACGTTTGTATTCGTGTTTCGTCGTGCGAAGAATACGAACGTTCCTGGAAATCCATCTGAGACTTTTCTTTGCGAAGACGTCAGAGAGAACTGAGACGGACAAACAGACACGTGAGCCTGCAGGTAACTAACCCCCGCATCTTATTTATAGGAAGCAGGCTCACGGTTCCTTGCGTGTTTAGTCACGCGTATCACGTTCGTTGCGTGTTTGGTCACACGTATAACTTTCTTCGCGTGTTTAGTCACACGTATCACGTTCGTTGCGTGTTTAGTCACGCGTATCACGTTCGTTGCGTGGTTAGTCACGCGTATCACGTTCCTTGCGTGTTAGGTCACATGTATCACTTTCTTCGCGTGTTTGTTTAGTCACACGTGTCACGATCGTCGCGTGTTTAGTCATACGTGCCACTTACCTTACATGTTTAGTCACGTACCACGTTCCTCGCGTGTTTAGTCACATGTGCCACGTTTAGAATTGCGCACAGCGGGGGATGTGTCCTAACAACGAAATCCTGTCTCTCGGTGACGCCGAACAGACGCGCAATTTGGAGGGGGAGTCCGTGCGTCTGTGAAGAAACGAGCTTCTCTCCTGCTTTGCCCAATGTGCATTAAGGCTGTGGTTCTTGTCTCTATACGTTTGCTTTCATCATTCCCTCCTGCTTACATTTCTCCAATGAGATCTTCAGTGCGCCTTTTGCCGCGCGACGACGCCCGAATGGACGCCTCACTATGTGCCCCACAAACTGATATCGCAATGTTAGGCTCGAGTGACTGCAGAAATTTGTTTCCTTTGTTGTGCCTTGTGTAGTGTGGCCGTCACGAGCGAGAGTGTAGTCTCGTAGGGATTTGACAGTCTTCGTGACATGACTGTGGGACTGAGGAAAACTGCGGAATAGTCAGGATAGGCGGTGTCCTTAGCGAGATTCGAAAGGAACGTCCTCCGAATGCGAGTCTAGAACACCAACCCTAGCCCCCCCGCCCCGAAACTAACTTTCTATGCCGAGGTCTAGAGGTGATCTGCGGTCTTGCTTTGTTGTGTTACCAGCAGAGACAGGAGCCGGGATAGCTCTCCAGGTACAGCGACCGGCTGGAGGACCGGGGTTCGATTCCTGACAGGGTAAATGTTCCTCTCTGTTACACAGAGTCCACCCAGCCTCCTATCCCACTAGTACCGGGAGCTGTTTCAGCTAAGGTGAGACGGCAGAAGCGTGAAGCTGACTACTGAACTCTATCTAGTGCTGAGGCCAGAAACAGTAGAGCTATGCCTCCACTCTCGCATACGTCTTCATGACATAGTGCAGAGACAGTGTACTGCGGCGTTGCATTCACTTCCCTAACAATTATAATTGCTGTTGCTTCAGGTTGCTTACTTAACAAGTCCATGCAACTCCGATGATTAATGAATGCGCAGCAGTTGGTGGGATGAAAATTGGCAGGAGAAACAGTCCTACTTGGAGAAATCCAACCCCACTGCCTCTTTGTCCACCACAGATCCCACGTGACTTGGCCTGGGCTCGATCGCGGACCTATGGCATAGAAACTGGAGAATTTCTGGATGTGACGACAGGCGTTTCCTGGAAATTATTTAGTCAGACGAGAGGACGTCTCCTGATGGCTGTATCAGACGCGTGACGTCGGTATACGTGACGCGCATTGCAGTGGACGCCGATATGTCTTGCCGCATTCAGAACTGCGTGGACCCGGCATCTGCACTCGCTTTGTAAGCCTAAGTTACAGACCCGCTGACGGGGCGACTGCTGATGCGTGCAAAGGCTTTGCATATACATTAAAATGAATTTAATGTTTAAACGAACACCTTTTTGAGGCCTCCACCGACTGCATTACATACGGGGGGAGGGGGGCAGTGTAGAGTGAAATCATGTACAGTCCGACTTCCTAGACCTGGCCGTTCTCAACGCACTGCGCAGTGGGTTTGGTCGAGTCCACTGAATTACTGACTGTATGGCGCGTGTGGGCTTCATCAGGATCTTTATTATAGTGCGTCACAGGTCCTTTCACAATGCAGACACAGTCACTGCCCCGCAACTTGTCACGTGTGTTCTCATGCGCAGCCATAGGACAGGTGTGAAAAGGGCGCCTGTACAGTAACAAAAGCAATGCGTTATTTACAGAAAATTTTGTTAGCTCGAATAGCTAACGTACTAACAAGGTGGTTTGTCGAGCAGGTTTGCTCGGCGGTAGCGCTGTACACTTCTAGCTGTGTTTGGTTTGAATCTCTACCTGCCGCTTATACTGCGCTGCAATGCACAGGGGTCGGGTTTTCTGTGTAGGCGCTACGTTTGTTGCACCGCAGTTTCAGCACGAGTCTATCCGCGCTGTCACGGCGTCCAGGTCACTGTGGGCTCTGTGTCACTGCACTGCACTGCACTGTACAGGGGTCGGCCTCTATGTATCCGCTACGTTTGTTGCTCCGCAGTTTCAGCACGAGTCTATCCGCGCTGCACTGTACAGGGGTCGGTCTCTCTATGTAGGCGCTGTGTTTGTTGCACCGCAGTTTCAGCACGGGTATATCCGCGCTGTCGCGGCGTCCAGGTCTCTGTGGGCTCTGTCACTGCACTGCACTGTACTGTACAGGGGTCGGCCTCTCTATGTAGGCGCTACGTTTGTTGCACCGCAGTTTCAGCACGAGTCTATCCGCGCTGTCACGGCGTCCAGGTCACTGTGGGCTCTGTCACTGCACTGTACTAAGTCACATCTATACAAGGTATGCAGAGGTTTCGTGTCAATGCAGGCTTACACAGCAGAATGCGCTGCTCCTAACCACGTACATCGTATTTAAACGTTTCATTGTGGAAGGAAAGTGTGAAGCAAAGTCACCAACTGAAAGATCTGGGAGTATATGAGAGGATGATATTAAAATGTATCTCAAGAAAATAGTATATGAAGGTGTGGAGAGGATTCGTCTGGTTCCTGACAGGGACAAGTAGTGGCATCTTGTGAACATGATCATGAACCTTCGGAACCCTTAAAGTGCCAGGAATTTCTTGAGTGTCTTGACAACTGCTGGCTTCTCAAGTGATCTGCTGCTTTCCTTGTGATTACCACAGCCGTTATATCCCTAACCGATTGGTCGTTGCTATGGAGACGGAGTGTTTCCTGTGAGGTACGAACTGGGTTTATAAATTCCACGCATTGAGGTGAACTTAATGTCTCAAAGGAAGATGAGGCGGTCTTCTTTACTTGCTACAGCATTCTCCCATTACAATTTCCGGCCCACTCCCCACACCGCCTGCAATCTTACCCCATTCGCTGTTCCAAATGAGCCTGTGCAATCGATTTCAGATGGAGCAGAACTGTGTCTGTACCAACATTCGCTTGTCAGATCCCCTGCCACTGCTGCTACTGGAAGTCGTGAAACAATAACCGCCAGACCTGCCTAACGCGGAACGCGTATTCAACCCAAACCTGTCTTTACCGGGAACTTCCCCTGGTCTCGGGAATATGCGATAACATTGGTTACTGCCGTGAAACCAGAAGCTAAAGAAACGTTTCGCTCTCTACAGACTACAAAGAAGTGCATTAATAAAATCTGAATATTTTCCGCAAACGTGCCTCCACTCAGAACCCTAAATTTAGGGTTGCTAATGTCACTTTTGTGTCAAAAGTTTGGTCGACTACCGCGTAATTATTACCGGCTACAGAAACTGGAGTGGCCTCTACTGGCGATTTCGTGAAAAATCAGCCAACTTGTTTAACAGTTGAAAAGCGTACACACAGACAGTACGGTATTCTCATGCTCCTGGCAAGGAAATTTGAATTAAATGACAGGACATAAACGGGTTAAGTCACTGCAAAATGCCAGATGCTCTAAGAAAGATAAACTTTCCGAACTTAAGTGTATATAAAATTATCAGTATAAAAACAGGACACATTTCTAGAAGAGTTCTATCTTCTTGGATGTGACGCCGTGTAGTCAGCTATAAGTTTACTCCGACGTTTCGGAGTCCACTCAGCATCAGTATATAATCATAAGGAAATAAGAACAGAAAAGAGCTCTGCTTTCTTCTTGCTTGCTTTTTCAGTCCTGAAGAAGGAGGCAGGACGTCTCTTCAGAATATCGGTGAACTTGTAGGATTCTGTATCCCAGAATGCAACGCATCTTGTGTTTGTGTGTGTCTAGTTCACGTACAGAATTCTCAGTGTCTTGGATGCTGGGACATGTACAGTCTGTTTACCCAGCCCCACCAAATGCCGTGCTTTTCCCATTTCTCAATATAATTAAATTGTTGGTCATGATGTGGAAATGGTTTCGAGCTGTATGCACCACTGGTATATGGGTTCCCAGTAGCATTCCGAATCAAATCACGGCGCTTGCGCCATCGTAAGCGTTGCCCTCAAAGTATGTTAGTCACGTGTAAGGGAACATTCCCGCAGGGAGTCCCCGAATTAATAGTTACAAATCACGCAATAATTTGTCAATGAAAACGAAACTTGGCAGCACTGTGTACTTAGCAACAATGACCTGCGGTGCCTGTCTTCCCGGTTCGTGCCAATTGTTGCAATTCCTGCTGCAAGGTTGGCAACACTGGAGCGTCGTGTCGGCCTGCGTCTCCAGGTGTAGGGAAACAATTGCAGTAGCTTCTGTAACACAATTATCTCCGCATATGGCAAGGAATATTCTCGCCAATTATTGTTCTCATCGACAAAATTATTGCGTGGTGTGTAATTATTAATTTCGTTCCCCTTAACGAGTGAATCACCCTGTATAAGTATCGCCTGTCTCAACGTCGCAACATTTACATGCCTGTTAGGCTCCGGCCTCTCAACCCAGGGTGGACTCTTTTGGGATTTGTGGAGGATAAACTGGCATTGGCTTAGATTTCTCTAACAGCTTTCTTCCTTTAATTTTCCCCTACTAATCGTCATTCCACCATAGCTCCATACTATCACCGCATCCTAAAACAATAGGTTATGACACTGTATACTCAGATACGCGTGTATTAACGTTTCGGAATATATACTGCCTACGTCCTCAGGGTTCAAACCATTCCGCCAATATCGAAGCTTTGCTGTGACGTGCCCGTAACTTTGCTCTGAATGCATAGCAGTTGAGTTCCGTTGCCTTAAGTTCTTACATCCGTCAGTGTGGGAGGGGGTGCCGCCCCACTTCCGCTGCTGAGCTGGGAAGTGCAACGGACGTTCACTCTCTCGCTCCCTTCCACCTGCCGTGTGACGTAATTAAAGCACTGGCGTTGTGAATTATTAAACTCGCGCACTTTGACCTAACCTGCTCGGTGACCCGCACAAACGACAAAGAACCTTTTCTTTAGTAAGAGACTGAGTCTCTCGGTGCTGTGAACTCAGATGCGCCTCACTGCACCAGTCCCTGACTGGCATGGCAATTCGCAAGCCTCGGGCCCGGGCCAGTAGGGGCTGAGATGCAGCGTCGTTAAACAAAGCACATAAACATAAAGATATACGAAACCAGGGTCTCTGTCCGACGTACTTTCTGGCACTGAGTCTGAACGCCTCCTAATTAAGGCAGAGACAGCCTCATTGTGTACGTCGTTGAACAGTCATTTAGTGTGTGTATGACTAAATTCATGGCTGAACAGAAATGAGTTCGTAGTTTACCCATTTAAGAAATAATGGTAACTCTATGTACCATCTGTTTGAACATTATCAAAACTCTGCATTCTGCCCACACAGTGTATTTATGTGTTCCGTATGGTTCTCACAGTAAACAGCGATTGTTTCCCTAAAGAGCATTAACCGGTTGGGCGTTGTTATGGAGACGGAGTGTGTTTCCTGTGAGGTACGGACTTCAAGATACTAAAACTCTGCATTCTGCCCACACAGTGTATTTATGTGTTCCGTATGGTTCTCACAGTAAACAGCGATTGTTTCCCTAAACAGCATTAACCGGTTGGGCGTTGTTATGGAGACGGAGTGTGTTTCCTGTGAGGTACGGACTTCAAGATACTAAAACTCTGCATTCTGCCCACACAGTGTATTTATGTGTTCCGTATGGTTCTCACAGTAAACAGCGATTGTTTCCCTAAACAGCATTAACCGGTTGGGCGTTGTTATGGAGACGAAGTGTGTATCCTGTGAGGTACGCACTTCAAGATACTAAACCTCTGCATTCTGCCCACACAGTGTATTTATGTGTTCCGTATGGTTCTCACAGTAAACAGCGATTGTTTCCCTAAACAGCATTAACCGGTTGGGCGTTGTTACGGAGACGGAGTGTGTTTCCTGTGAGGTACAGACTTCAAGACACTAAAACTCTGCATTCTGCCCACACAGTGTATTTATGTGTTCCGTATGGTTCTCACAGTAAACAGCGATTGTTTCCCTAAACAGCATTAACCGGTTGGGCGTTGTTATGGAGACGGTGTGTTTCCTGTGAGGTACGGACTGGATTATTATAGATTTGTAGATGAACGTAAAGCCCCTGCTCCTCTTCCCCTTTTCATAACCACAAAACAATCCATTTCCCTTACTTTTACCTTCTTCACTTCCCAACACTTTACCTTCTTTCCTATTTACATTTTCCAGAGGGAGGAGCGGGCACTGCCTCACAGCCTCGATTTTCTTTCTGTTTCTCCCCGTGAACAGCAGTGCCTCTCACCCCCCCCCCCTCTCGGCTCTGAAGGGCTCATGCTGTGTGCGCTCTGTTGCAGAGAGAGTGAACGAAATAGATGGCCTCGAGTCCGTGTCCTGCCAGCCTTGGACGTCAAGGTTACCCAAAATGGCGCAGCCCGACCTAGATTACATAGGTAAGACGTTTCTGCACTATATATCTAGCTCCCAAGGACTGGAGTACTCGTTGAAAGCTGACAGTAGCTCACATTTCGGGAAACCCAAACGTTTATTGTCGTGTCAAAATTTAAGCTTCACACGGAGGTCACTGTGGAGAGTACGGTCTTGCGGATTGTAACGCCGTGGAGTTCGGAGACACCTTGACGTTTCGGAAAAACCATACCGCCTCTGTTCGTAGCTACTTATATATTTGCATTATATATATAAGTATATTCTTTCCAAGGAAGTAAATAGTTGTTCCTGTGCTTAACTAATTAAGCACTGCGCCATGAAGGCGTAGGGGAAGTGGATGTATAGATCCACATTTTTTGACCTCGTGTCTAGTTGGATGTGAGCAGTCAGTTTCACACCCCGGCCGCTTTACACCCGGGGAAATAACCCCCGGTACCCATTGGATAGGAGGTTAAGTGGACCCCAGAGCCGGTCTGGTCAATGTGGAGAAGAGAAAATTCTTGACCCTACCTGGACTCGAACTACAACCCCTCGGTCTTCAAGTCCGTAGCCGATCGCTGTACCGACTACGCTATCCCTGCTCCTTTTCCAAAATTCCCTGAGTTGATGATTACAAGTAACTCAGTAATTACAGAGAAAAAAGGAACATGACCAGAAGAGATCTCGGTAGATGCGGAGACACACTGAAATGGGTTCCCCGTCGCCTGGATACATAGGCCAACGCTATGCATCCTCGTAGCGCATGTAGCAGTAAGTGGCACTAACCGGGCAGGCAGACACCGCGATCAAAGTTACCAAATTTTATTTTCGTTGGCTAATTATTACGATTATTAATTCGGAACTTCCCCTCGAGTGAATCACCCTGTATATCGACAGAATATCAGGCCCTTTATATGCAGTACTAAGAATTACTGTCTGGAACAGAACTTGTATTTCAGAACTTTAGTTCTATGACATTTGTGTGGAACTGAACAGCGCTAACATGCTTACTTAACGCAGAATGACGCCTCTGTGTTTCGATCTCCACATCAAGAAAAGTGTAACTTTGTGGACGCATCAAGTTTCCCTTTATCTTGATGTGAGGCTGATAAGAAGCACAAACACGTAAATGGCCTTCCATATGAAATGCGGCTGTAAGCTCACTCCATGATCTTTGTGTTACTCTCAAAGCACGTCTGAAGTTCGGGACATCTGGAAGAGAACGGGCTGTCATGGACACGGGTTCGAAACTTGTTTATTTTGTGGAGCAGAAATGTTATCTGTCGCGGTTGTGAAATTTGGCGTTGGAAAAACTTCATATTTTCTTGTTGATAATAGCTTAACAACATTTCCGGTAGTATATGGAAAAAATCATGAAACGTTGATGTTTAATTCTTTAGCCTATTTTATCTTTTTAAAGAAATTAGGCTAGTGAAATTATCATATTTTCAGCGCGTGTGTTTGTCTGCACCCCTAACAAATTTATTTTCATGAAACATGATATGGAAGTCATGCTTGTGAAATTTGGTGTGTAGACAGATTACGAATATAGCTACACGCTGTGTGTGTGTGTGTGAACTATTGTGCAGCAGTTAGAAGTCACAAACATGGCGACACTGCGTAACATGGCTCCTAGACTGTGTACTGCGGCATTGCTAGGGCTGGAAATTGCGGTAGACGAGAGTAGATGCGGCCAACTTGGCTTCATGACGCTTAATTTTGATTTACAAACGGCGTAAGACATCATAACCACCGTTCCAAAAAGAAAACGATTTATTTAGGAAGGAATTCACGAGCCTGCATCGTAATAATTTCGTGTTAACATGTGGTGGTCATTCCTCTGGGGTTCTCTGCGCGTCCAGAGCATCTCCTCAGTTGTGAAAACCATTCTCACCCCTGGGTATTGCTTGTAATTAACTCTTCTCAGAAGTGCGCGAGGCAGACAGCTGGTTTCAAATAGCGAACATTTGATTGTTTTCTGGAATTGGATTAATAAACGCAGGATTACGGATATACATGTAACAAGGCTGCGTGAGACTTGCTACCCGGACCTGTGCCAACCCGAGTGCCACTGTGAATAATGCGATTTGCTTTGCAGCTTAAATTGCATGCAGGCTTTGTGTATGGTAGTTTGTTTGGGATCGTCCGCTTCTGACAGGTGTCGTCTCTTAGGCGTTCATTTTCCTTTCCTACTTCCCATGCATGGAATAATAGTAAATTGCTGCTGGTCCTCGCCAGCACAGTTCTTCATGGTTTAGGTTGCCGTTGGGACCCATGGCCAAATTTCTGTTCCTTCGAAGACCATTAATATCATGATTTGTTTAATCCGTCTTGCAGTGCGTACACTTATCTATCTTCTTCTCTCACTCTCACTACATGTTTCGGCATAAAAATGCCATCTTCAGGTGCTACTCAATTCACGTCAAACTAGTACATTGTATGCCTTGTCTTCACTTTAAAATAACTAAAATATATGTCCATTAATATGTTTGAAAATGGGGTCCTCTCTGAAGCACAAGTANCCTCGCTAGCACAGTTCTTCATGGTTTAGGTTGCCGTTGGGACCCATGGCCAAATTTCTGTTCCTTCCAAGACCATTAATATGTTTGAAAATGGGGTCCTCTTTGAAGCACAAGTCAGCATCAGAGTTACTTTACGCCTGGCGATTTACTGCCAGTCAGTTCGTCTTGGCACCAAGCCCCTTGAAGCTCACGACCAGAGATATATTTTGGCAATTGAATCCTTGCGGTCGTAGTCCTTATGTAACAACCTCTCTGAAGAGAGGATGGGATTGTCTCTTACGAATGTGCTTCGCCAAGTCAAGAGTACATATTACGCAACGTCTTCTTATAAACATAATATAAAAATTCAACCCGTACCTCACAGGGAACACACTCCGTCTCCATAGCAACGTCCAACCGGTTAATGCTGTTTAGGGAAATAATCGCTGTTTACTGTGAGAACCATACGGAACACATAAATACACTGTGTGGGCAGAATGCAGAGTTTTAGTATCTTGAAGTCCGTACCTCACAAGGAACACACCCTGTCTCCATAACAAAGCCCAACCGGTTAATGCTGTTTAGGGAAATAATCGCTGTTTACTGTGAGAACCATACGGAACACATGAATACACTGTGTGGGCAGAATGCAGAGATTCTTAATATTAAATCAAGTGGTATATATAATAACCACTATCCTTTTAAGGGCTAAAATATGAAACAAGTGTAGTCTTAAACATTTAGGCGCAGTCGAGGTGATAATGTAACGAAATGTGGTGCAAGGCCGGGGGTTGGATTCGTCTGGCTCAAGTTTAGACGAAGCGGCGGGATCACATGAACACTGTAATAGATCTTCGGATTTTCTAAAGGGTTGAAAATTTTAAACCTACCCTGAAGACGGAGACAGTGACACGTGACAATGTTTCCTAAACTTGTATCCTGAAGGTGGAGGCAATAAGTTCCTCCGAAGCGTCCCTAAATTTTCAACAGACTATACGGCGTCATATCACATGATATAATATTCATTTTATATTGGGATGGTCAATGCATTGACCAAGATTCGAAACGAGAGCCTCCCGCACACACACACACGTGAGATGTATTATCGCTTGAGCCAGTGCACTCGGCTATCCCGTGTCTGCATTGGAGTCAGTTTTGTTACAGTTCTAACGGCCAAACATGGACTTCCCGGAGTTTCACCTCCAGGGCTGCCTATTGCTAACAAACATCGTTCCAATCAACTTCAGACAGCAAAAACTGAATAATCTCTAGAAAGTTTGTGAGTTTCTCCGCAGCAAGATTTAGTACCGGGAACTTGCAGAACCTGGCGCACACAACGTCTGGAGTCCCTCATTACGAAGCCTGCTCGGTTTTCAAGGGACTAATCTCTTGCGATCTGTTATCAGGAGCATCCTCATTGGCCATCTTCACTCCATGGCAAAGATAATCAAGCCTGTTACGACCTCACATACTCATTACATAATTTCCTGTGTCCTTCTCGATAGCTCAATCGGTATAGTGACGGGCTGAACGGCTGGGGATCGATTCCCGGCCGCTGCAAGCAGTTTTGGAGCCCACCAAACCTCCTGTGGCGTGAAGACCGGGGGAATCTTTCTGCAGGAATAAAGCGGCGGGGACATGAAGCTGACCACTCACCAGCTTCTACTGTCGAGTTACAATTCTACTCGGCCATATACCTTCATGGCGTAGTGCTTAATTAAGCACGGGAACGAAGTTACTCTTGTACCCTTACGCTGCTTTAACTGGGAGAGGGCGCTCCACGCTGCTGACACAGAGCGGTGTACACACTGACACACTGCCCTCTTGCCGTGACGCAGTGCGCGAGCAGATGTGTCAAGTAACCAGACGCTGCGCAGAGTCGTGCACAAACTCACTTAACACTCTAAAGCACAGTGGTAACTATACGTACCGACTGCTTCGACGTTATGAAACCGAATTTTGGCCACAGTGTACTTATGTGTTCCGTATGGTTCCCACAATAAACAGCGATTATTTCCCTAAACAGCATTAACCGGTTGGGCGTTGCTATGGAGACGGAGTGTGTTTCCTGTGAGGTACGGACTTCAAGATACTAAAACTCTGCATTCTGCCCACACAGTGTATTTATGTGTTCCGTATGGTTCTCACAGTAAACAGCGATTATTTCCTTAAGCAGAATTAACCGGTTGGGCGTTCTTATCCTAGTCTTCTCACTATGTCACATGTTGACCAAAGTTCACAACTCTACTTAAAACTATTACAGAAAGCACCACGCACTATACGAAGCCATTTTTACTAGCCCTGTGAAATACCCGCGCCACATGACCACGGAGCGCGTGCCACGCTGTGCAGATTGCAACCANTTCCGTATGGTTCCCACAATAAACAGCGATTGTTTCCCTAAACAGCGTTAACCGGTTGGGCCTTGTTATGGAGACGGAGTGTGTTCCCTGTGAGGTATGGACTTCAAGATACTAAAACTCTGCATTCTGCCCACACAGTGTATTTATGTGTTCCGTATGGCTCTCACAGTAAACAGCGATTATTTCCCTAAACAGCGTTAACCGGTTGGGCCTTGTTATGGAGACGGAGCGTGTTTCCTGTGAGGTACGGACTTCAAGATACTAAAACTCTGCATTCTGCCCACACAGTGTATTTATGTGTTCCGTATGGCTCTCACAGTAAACAGCGATTATTTCCCTAAACAGCGTTAACCGGTTGGGCCTTGTTATGGAGACGGAGCGTGTTTCCTGTGAGGTACGGACTTCAAGATACTAAAACTCTGCATTCTGCCCACACAGTGTATTTATGTGTTCCGTATGGCTCTCACAGTAAACAGCGATTATTTCCCTAAACAGCGTTAACCGGTTGGGCCTTGTTATGGAGACGGAGCGTGTTTCCTGTGAGGTACGGACTTCAAGATACTAAAACTCTGCATTCTGCCCACACAGTGTATTTATGTGTTCCGTATGGCTCTCACAGTAAACAGCGATTATTTCCCTAAACAGCATTAACCGGTTGGGCGTTCTTATCCTAGTCTTCTCACTATGTCACATGTTGACCAAAGTTCACAACTCTACTTAAAACTATTACAGAAAGCACCACGCACTATACGAAGCCATTTTTAGTAGCCCTGTGAAATACCCGCGCCACATGACCACGGAGCGCGTGCCACGCTGTGCAGATTGCAACCATTTACATTTCTTAAGCTAGAGGGCAGAAGAATGTAGCCATTGAAATGAATGACGTTTCATTACGTTCCCAATAGATGACTCTTTGCACCCGCCAAATTTTAATGAGATTGGTGCAAAGAAACCTGAGGTTTGAAACTCTAAATTTGCAATACTGGTTTTGTCGATCGCAGCAAGGACACCATGTTTTTCAGAGATCAAAATATGTCGACCACAACCGTGTAAGGGTTAAACTGCGTAATACTATGTTCGTTCTATGGCACATGTCATGGCTACATTGAAATAGCATCTCATGAGCTCCAGCGTTGTTTCGTAACTATTCATATTCTATAGGTTAACCAAACGACGCCAGTACTTGCATAGGAGGGCGAGACCTGACGTCACAGAAAGCGTCGTAAGGTAGATTTCATACAGAGGACTGACTCTGCAGCCTGCCTCTGGAAGTTAGCTCCAGTCATTCTTAACGTGGAGCACTAGCCGCCTGATTTACCTCTGGAGAAAGAGCCCCACCCCCGTGCCTATTGAGTAGAAGGCTGAGTATGCCCCAGAGTGGGTCTAAATATGGCCAGGAATAGGGTTTCGATTTTCTGGTTGCGTAGGCACTATACTGACTGAGCTACCCGTCTCCTAGGGAAGTTTAATATCACATGCATCATTTTCCGGTTTATTTGGTAACACTGACAGTAGCTCAGATTGGATATCGTTGAATCAGTGAAAAATGAATTGGAGAGGATCTGGTAGGAGGGACTGAGTAAAATCTCGCTGAGTGTGGCCGAGCTCCGGTATGAGAATTGAACCCGGTGTTTTGCGTAAATATTTGGATGCAATGAATAAAACATATGCCAGCGAATTCTCCCTTCTGAGACTTTTACTGACTCCATTTTAGAAGGACTGTACAGGTCTGGAAGAGCCTACAAAGAAGGCAAAGTCAATTAACTACTGAACAGGCTTTCAGGTAGCAGGTGCTCTTTAAAGCATTAAGTTTCGCTTGCGGCACTAGGGCGCAGCACACGCTCTGCTAATTAGCTGCCTGATCGTGTCTGCAAAGCCGCCCAACTTCACCCTCTCTCTGCCTTGAAGCGACTAACGGAAACTGCACACGCGAGTTTCACAAAACAGTTGGAACCCCCCCTCGTCCCCCTCCATATCAGATTTCTCCGCGATGTCTCCCATTGGCTCGCTCTCATCTCCGTTAATGTGTTCTCACGTTTCCTTCTTCTGGACGTCACATCCCCATCCGGATTGATTGTCTACCCTGAAGATGTATGCAGCAGGTTTCTCCGAAACATTATTACCTATCTTCCGATCCACGCGGAGTTACGTCTCGGAAGACTCTAACTTTTTTCTTTCTCTTGTGTCAGTACAAATTATTGGACAAGTAAGTTCCTACCGTATTGTCACATAAATGAGTGTGTCGTAACTACAGAGAGCTACGACAGTCTTACTGAGTTGAACACTCAAAAGATCACTGTAACTAGAGCACATATAAAGTCTTCTCAGTCTTTACTAACCGTTACTTGGTAGCAGCTTCTAACGGAGAACGTTCCTCTTCCTTTGAATTCCCGAGCTGTCGCCGGCTTCTCACCTCTCACAACTGTAACACTCAACTGAACTACTAGTCCTCGCTATATAGCCACCTCACGGACCGTACAGAAAACGTCTCTCTCGTTGTTGCGTGTTCTCTCGTTGCCGGGGACAACGTATCCACAGAACGGTTCTATAGCGACATCTGTTGTACCGTCGCCTGTTTAAACAGATGTTATTTGACAGTATATTATCGGAATTCTGCCTTCAATCTGTTTCTTGGACAACTAAGTGTGTGTTGGTGCCATTTCGAGCGGGGTTCCTCGCCTCTATCGGCTCTTACGAGCTAATCCCACAGTCAGTGCAGCTGGAGACTGTGAAGATCGCCCTTTTGTGGGATTTGACGCCTTACAGTATCGCTTCAGAGGAACCTGCTGCCTCCATTTTCAGGACAGAAGAGTAGAAATTTCAGGGTGTTGATTTTACTTTTCCAATCAATACGCGAAGGACCGTGATGAATCCATATATCTCCCTACCTTGAAGATGGAAGCAGCGAGCCCTCCGAAACGTTGGTAAAGGTTTACCACAGTATACGGCGTCGTATACCACAACACAGCAATCTGTAGGATCGAAACTAATTTGCTGGAACGTGGGGACGTAAAGGTATGTGCGCAGGCGCGGTTGCAGGTCCATAGGGACACGTTACTCTAGACTGCCTGAGGAAAGGAAGGGACCATGATATAATTTGTGTTAACGAACCTTGACCACAGTATCAAACCGATAGAGGTTTTTGTTATCAGGATCGATCTGTCTAGCTACGGGCTGGACGACCAAGGAATTCGGTTTCGATTCCAATGAGGGGCAAGATATTTTCTCCACAAGCTTCCGACCAGCTCTGGTGACCATCCAGTCCTCTCCTATAGAATTGGTACGGAGAGGGGGGGGTAAAATTGACGGGGCGTGAAGCTAACCCGTTGTCTCGTAGTCGCGAGGTTCGGAATGCTTGGATTTGTGCTTCAATTCACCTATACGTCTGAGTGCGGGGATAACCTCAGTAAACGAGTTGCGTTGATATTGGCTTGTCTTGTTTGGTTCGCGAACCGTCAGTAGTGAACCCTTATCCTGAGTGCTGGTAACATTAGGCTCCTTTCGATTCATCGCAGAGCTGCAGGATTGAGACCTGGGTAGCAACAGGTAGCTGTTGTATGCCCGATCGATATAGCTCGCCTCCTGCAACAGGTAGCCTTCTGGTTTTGTTGGCAGCACTGGAAGCTGGTGGCAAGATTGCATCTGTATGCTGTCAGACTTGAGGCTCTCACGTCGACTGCTGTGAAAAGCGTGATCTTCTGTGTCGTATTTCTACCGAACTGAACGGGGTCACAGCCCCGTGTTTAGTTCACTTTGAAGGTTGCGTCATCACCAGACAGTGACGTAGGTCGTTGCGTCATCATTAGGAAGTCACTAGATTCTGTTTCCAACACACGAGATCTCACTGAACGCATACGGGACTTTCCTTCCGTTAGGTTGCCTACACGTAGTGCGACGTACACTCATAGATGTCTCTGGCTGATAATAGCAATGTAGCCACATGTTACTGCTTACTGCTATACGGTCCGCTGAGGACACTGTTACCCTTCATGGCGGACGTCTCTTCGTCTTTATTGTCTTTTCTCTACGTCCATCACTTCACTTTCTGTTCTCGTAAATCCTTCTTTACGTGCCTCGCATCCATTTGAACTGGCGTCTTGCCACGAATCCACCCATGTAGCCCCTCTAACCTTCCCGCTGTAACATCCGCTATCAGCCCAAGCACACTTAGCATTAGCGTGGTGACTGGTCGTCATGACTCTTGGGATATCCTTGTTTGTCTTCATCTTCCGTAATGTTTGTGCCGAACCCGGGACCTTTGGAACTTTAAAATGTGGTTGTCTTCATCTTCCGTAATGTTGGTGCCGAACCCGGGACCTATGGAACTTTAAAATGTATTTGTCTTCATCTTCCGTAATGTTGGTGCCGAACCCGGGACCTACGGGACTTTAAAATGTATTCGTCTTCATCTTCCGTAATGTTGGTGCCGAACCCGAGACCTTTGGAACTTTAAATTTGTCTTCATCTTCCGTAATGTTGGTGCCGAACCCGGGACCTATGGAACTTTAAAATGTATTTGTCTTCATCTTCCGTAATGTTGGTGCCGAACCCGGGACCTATGGAACTTTAAAATGTATTTGTCTTCATCTTCCGTAATGTTGGTGCCGAACCCGAGACCTTTGGAACTTTAAATTTGTCTTCATCTTCCGTAATGTTGGTGCCGAACCCGGGACCTTAGGAACTTTAAAATTTATTTGTCTTCATCTTCCGTGATGTTGGTACCGAACCCGGGACCTTCGGAACTTCAAAATTTGTCTTCATCTTCCGTGATGTTGGTACCGAACCCGGGACCTTCGGAACTTCAAAATTTGTCTTCATCTTCCATAATGTTGGTGCCGAACCCGGGACCTATGGAACTTTAAAATGTATCTGTCTTCATCTTCCGTAATGTTGGTGCCGAACCCGGGACCTTAGGAACTTTAAAATTTATTTGTCTTCATCTTCCGTGATGTTGGTGCCGAACCCGGGACCTATGGAACTTTAAAATTAAGGAGTAATAATAATAAACCACTTTATTTCTGATTTTGGCTGAGAAGACGACATAAAGTGACAAGTTGAACCAAGTAATTCGTCGTATTCCGCCACGAAGAGAGGGCGGTGGCCTCATAATTGTTTTCTGCTGTCTTGACTTTAATGACTTTGCAAATGGTTCATAATAGATTCCCGTATTGCAAGTTTAAATTTGATTTAAAGCAGTTGCATGAGTTGAACAGTTCACTAACTTTTATTAGTTCCCCCCCCCCGTACCTTCACAACAACAATCCTGTTTTGAGACCAAACTCACAAAATAATGCTCTCAGCTCTCCCTCCACGCCAGCTATATACAGGATGTTGCGAAAATTAGTCGTTACTAGGCAAGATATAAGTCGCGTTCACCGAGTACGCACTTCGAAATTCTGAATATACAGTCAACCGTAGCCATGTTACTTTGCTGCAGGGAGGTCTCCTGTTCAAATTCCGGTCATGATTCCTGCTATCCTGACAAGTCTACTTTCGTGCTTTTTCTCAGTCTCTCTACGCAGATTCCAAGATATAGGCCTTACAGTTTCCCTCCACATCCCTTAGAGTTCATCATTACGTATAGCCTTCCAATTTGACGCTTTATGACCTATTCAGTTGAGAAATAGTCAATAAACAAAGCAAGTGATACAAGTCTCGAAGTTTATACGGCGGTGATTGCTCAGATTAGGGTCGTCCGGCATGTGACACCGTATTGATGAATATTGAATTCGAAGGACAATGCTGCTTCTGTCTTCAGGGTTAAAATGTGCAGTGCAGGTTACAAATAAGGAGGTTTCGTGTCGCACAGATGCAGCTGGTGGCTAACGCGCTGGAGAGGTCACCGAGCTTCACGAAAGTAGGTCAGTTAGTGACGTCACGCTGCTCCTTAATATGGCCGACGAGGAGCTACATCAAGCATAAGTTGTACTGTAGAGTAAAGGTAAAGTTGTCCCTGTGCTTAGCTAATTAATCACCACGCTATGAAGACTTACACTGCGGTGGATGTAAGGATCCACGTAGTCTTGGATCTGGCACTAGTTGGAGATGAGTGGCCAGCTTCACGCCCAGGCCGCTTTATTCCCGGGGAAACAGTCCCTGGTATCCATTAGATACGAGACTAGGTGCGCCATAGAGTCGGTCTGAACGACTTGGAAAAGAGAAAATACTTGACCATACCTGGACTCGAACTCCCACGCCTCGGCCGTGTGACCGGTAGCCAGTCGCTATCCCGACTCCTGTTAATTTGTACTACTCGCAAAACATTATTAGACTGATCAACTCGAAGGATAACGAGATAGGTAAGACATGTAGCACACATGAGAAATCCAGCAAATATGTTCGGAAGTTCGGGTGGCGAAATACTGAAAGAAAGAGACGCTTAGATAAGTGGATAATATTAAAATGACTCTTATAAAAATAGGATACCAGTGTGTTGATTGGGTTCATCTAGTTCAAGATGGGACCAGTGGCGGGCTCTTGTGAAGACGGTGATGAACTTAGGGTTCCATAAGGGTGGTGGAGCGGGGAGTGCTTCAGTAGGTGAGCGACTGTCAGCGATTCAGGCAGGACCGGACGAGACTTGGTTACTAAACTTGTTCCTGTGCTTGTGCCTACAGCTCCCGAGGTGCAGACATCGTCCCTGTGCAGTATTGTGAGCGACATGTTCTCCTTGGGCCTGGTCGTGTGCGCCATCTTCAACCAGGGCCGGCCACTCATTCAGGCCAACCACAGCAGTTCCACGTACATGAAACAGCTGGAAGTGGTGAGTACTGGCCTAAACCCTGTCTAACTCATCTCTGAGGATGCGTCACACCTGAGCACCTCAGCTAGGCAACCTTACCTGCCGCTCTAACCCGAGGAAAGAACCCACATACCGGCTGGATAGGAGTTGGACCCCAGAGTCGGTCTCAAAGACGTAGAGAAGGGAAAATTCTCGATCCTACCGGGCTCGAACTCCTACCCCTCTATCACTCAGGCCGTAGCTATCCGAGCCCCTGTAGAATAGGATATCAATAGAATATTTTCGAAATTTTTCGGAATGTGTAGTCTTTTCGTGTATTGCGTCTGTCCGTGGGTTTTATGCAGTGACGTAAATTGTAGGCCAACATTTGCCAATCCTGTTCGTGATTACTGCATTTTGGCCTTGCTCCAAAATTTCCCTGAGTTCATAATAATCAAAATTATTAACGTCCAAATTTACCACCATTACATTTTGATACATCATCATATTTAATAGATTTATATCAAAGCTTGCCTTGCGGTAATTTATATGCGTATCGTACCGAAGGCCAACGGTTGCAACAGTTGAATTCATGTCAATAACAGGAGCTTCATTAAATAACAGTAATTTCATTTAGCCATATTGTTACTGTGGCCTGCAGGCAGCTCCACGCAACTTCAAAATGCCGTGTCCTTGGTGGAAAGGAAATTTGGTTTGTGGGTATTGCCTACCCTGCTAACAACTGAATGTGCATTTCCGTTGCATCTAACGTGGTTACGGTTTTGTAGTGAGTTCAGTTGTTGAAATGTGACTGAACTAAGAAACATAAATTTGGTAAGGAACGTGGTTGCCATGGTAACGAGCAAAACAATAGATAAATATGGCAATATACAGATGTTGGTTCTTGACAAGAAAATCACAGAAAATTATTTGCCAATCATTAAAATGTGCAAAAAGGGTAACACGGCGTGGAGGCCCATGGGGCTGTGAGACGTCGAGGCTCCCACATTTTATAGACAGTCTGCTTACAGATGGCAGTGAGATTGTCAGCCTCACGCGCCGGCCGCCCTTTACCCTCAGAAAGATTCCTGGTACTCATTTCTGTTAGGGGCTAAGTCGACCCAAGGGCCACAATGCGGCTGGAAGGATTAGGTCAATTGAAAATCTCCACCTCTTCTGATTCGAACCCGCGACCTTCCGGCTTGTAGCATAGTGTCTCAAGCAACTACGCTACCGCGTGCCCCCTCGCCTATCAATATCATTCGCAATTCGTGCATCTGGTGTATGCACATGTGTATGTATGTAACTGCGTTATATTGCTTCGTTCTTAGGTTGGCCTAGGCCGCGCCACAGCTCAAGCGGTTAGTCGCTGGCTTCCCACCGCGGCGGCCCGGGTTCGATCCCGGGTCTGGTCAAGTGGGAGTTGTGGTGGACAAAGTGGCGCTGGGGCAGGTTTTCTCCGAGTACTTCGGTTTCCCCTGCCAATCTTCATTCCACCAATTGCTCCACAATCACCCTCACCAATCATCTGGGGCTGGTACAATAGGCCAGAAGTGGCCGCAGTGCAAGGGGCTTAGTCCCACCCCACTAGCAGTAAAGAAAATAAGTTGGCCTAATAAGGAACACCCAAACTTATTAATTATTAAATATACTCCGTACACTTAATTTCTTTTTATGAATAATATTCCTTCATTCACATTTTAGTTAATTTGTTCTGTGATGTTGGCAAGAACAGCCATATCCCGGGGGAAGAACGGGCACTTCGCTTGTAAGGAACATATTTTTTTCTTCCCTTCTAACCTGTGTGTTCAAGTGAATCTGCAAAAGCGAACAGTAACATGTCATTTCGAATATTTAGGTAAGCAGCACTCACATGTCCTCGTATTGTGAGGTGCGAATTGAATTCTTAACCTTTACTCGGAAGAACTTCAATCTGTGAAGTGTTTAGCATTGCAGAACAAAATAATAACACACACACACAAATATTACAGCTTTGTTGGCTGTAACACCATGTAGTCTCATAGGTGCATTCCAATGTTTGGGAAGAACCTGTTGTCTCTATCAGCTATCCTGAAGATGGAAGCAGTATTTTCCTCCGAAACGTTGATGCCCACGTAGCAGGATACTCCGTGCCATGACCTAGGGGACAGAGTGCAGGTAGGGAATGAAGGCCTCTCAGGTGTGCTTCGCCCCAGATGTGCGTGCCAACCTGGCGTTGCGGTGGGGGTGGGGCTGAGATAGGAAACGTGCTGTGACCTCGGGCACTAACAGGCAGCTGGGGTCACATTGCCACTTGACACGACCTGACGTTAATTCTGTCACGTGACAGTGGGATGAAGGGTACATATATATACGCGCTGATTGTGATCATAATGACCCTGATAATGCAGACTAGTGTCCCACGTGATGTCTTAAAAAGCCCGGAAAGTCTAAATGTGTCGCTTAGCGGCCATGTTGTTATTTTATGTTCAATAATAAAGTGGCTACCTTAATAAATTCTATATTATTTTGTATGTTGGCGTCTGTCATACTTATGGAGTTCCTAGCGCTACTGTCGTTGCACCACACAAGTTCGCACATCCGCCATGTTGTTATTGTTTATTGCAGGAATTTAAGAAGTGTTCTCTTTGTGTCCTATTGTACGCCGCCGACAGCGCCAGACGATACAGCGTCTACTAGCAGGATAATTCATAGATGACGAATCGGAAAGCATTTGCAAAGAAGTGGTCGTGACCTGAACTGAAGTTGTCTTCTCATTCCTCTCTTTACGCCTGAGTTTATTGTAACCTCTCGGTTACGGGTCGATAATGTTACCGCTGCGCTAGCCCACTCTGCACAAAGTACTGATTTGCCGTGGCTTATAGAGGGGCGCAATATTAGTACCAAGTTTCTAGCAGATCGATCAGCTGGTTCGAAAGTTGGGAAGAGACCAATTTCTTTGTCTACTCATGCTGCCTCTTCCCTGAAGGAAACAGGCTGGATAGCGACAGCCCGTGTAGCTCAGAGAGGCAGGTCTGTCGGCAAGGCGGTTAGTCGCCGGCTTCCCATCCCGGCGACCCGGGTTCGAGCCCAGGTCATGTGGGATATGTGGAGGAAAAGGCAGCATTGGAGCAAGTTTTCTCCCGGCACTTCTGTGTCCCCTGCCAGTTCTTGTTCCACACTCATCTGTCATCTGGGGCTAGCACAATGGGCCCCACTACTGGACCGAAGTTCACCCCATCCCACGAATAAAAAGCAATATAGCTCAGTGCCCCCTGAAGTCAACAAGGACAAGGAAGGTTGCAACAAGGAAAGAGCAGATGTAATTATTGTGCCGGCCGCGCGGTCTAAGGCGTGAACTGTCTTCGCTCGAACCCTGGGATCGTGGGTTGGAATCCCACTCGAGGCACTGATGTCTGTGTGCATCTATTCTGTGTTTGTGTTGTCGTGTGTGTAGGTAGCGGCCTTGCGACGGGCTGATCCCCCGTACAAGGAGTCCTCCTGACACTGTATAGGTTAACGAAACAGAAAAGCGACCAGGTGCACAATGGCGGTAGATGTAATTACTGATAAGACTGCTGACTGTACTTGGCTGTGTCGAGTGCTAATGATTCATTACTGCAATTGTCACACACGGCGAGCTGAATCAATAACAAATATGAAGTGTCTACGTTTATTGATCAGGGTTTCAACTTCCAAGGAGCTCACCGGCAGACCTTAGCTCTCACTGCTCACCCTTCTGCCACGAAATAACCGTTGATAGGGTCGCTGTTATGGGGTGTAATTTGTCTCGTGTTCGAGGAGATGCTTAGGGTAGGGGCGGGCAACATGGAACGGATTAGGTTATGTGGAAATAATCAAAGGCTGGAAGGCCTTGTGACAAAATGTCGCATTTCGTGTTTGCAAGTAGGTATCAAGTGTTCGCCATGTTGGCAATAGTAGCAACGTATATAAATTGAAGCAGATATATTGTGCTTACTTTCTCACGTGCCATTCACCCCGTTGCCTTGGAAACGAACAGAGTTGTTGCTTGCTGAATACAGAACAACAATAAAATCTGTGGAGCAGACGAAGCTGAGTTAAGCAAAACCGACATAAAGCGCGTGGGCCCCTGGTCTCTCACTGTTGCCCGGTGGAAGATGCCATCTGTGCAGTTTTATTTAGGGACGCGGTGTCCATGAAGTAAATAACAAAATTTTGTGATCATTTTTGAGAAAGTTGCCATTTTCTGGCCCCATCTGAATGTCCACTTATGATGGACTGAACAGGAACGCAATGCGTCCAGCCGTTCGGGCGCTAGCAAGGCACACGTACAGACACGCCATACCAAAAAACTACTCGGTATTCGGGGTGGGGAGTGGGGCTCAGAAACTGTAGATTCGCCAAAATCTCAAGAGCGTTTTCTTCACCGTCGCAATACTTGTTTTTACATACTGAGCTTCTCTGTTTGTGTGAGTAAATAACTTTTCTATCTGCTGTTTCCTATCGCTGACCTAATGGAGAACACCCAGATATATTACGAAAGTATACTGTGTTGCTGGCGGAAAGGCAAACATATCCCGGGCGAAGAACGGGTACTCCTGCTTCCATTCTCTCTAATTTGTTCTAGATTTTCGTTCAGTGAGAAAATTGGGTGTCCTGTCCTTGTTTCTTCTTCTCCGAACTGTACAGGTTTTGTGATGCCTGCCAATATAAGTTCCCTTGAGAATTGTGTGGGAAATTTCATCATTTGCTAGGCGCATAAGCCTTCTCTCTCCACTGTTGTCATTTTCAGCCCTTGTTATGAAGCCATACGTCAAGGCCGGGGATTAACGCCATCTGCCACGAATAACAAGCACAAACAGTAAATCGTAAACCACCTTCTTTAATATAGTGTACTACACATATATATTCCGCATAAGAGATTATCAGTAGTCACAGAATAGACACGATACACAGAAGTAAAAGACTGCTTGCCCATTTGTGACGTACTACATAAGTTACAGCCGTGTAGCTTGTTGATGCTCGACAGTTCGTTGCTATGACAACATGAAACTGCGTAATTTCAGAGCTCATACATCGCCCTAAGGACTGCGTCATTTTGATCTAATGCATAATACATTTGGTTAAGCAGAATCACAGAACAGCACGCAAAGTGTAGAATTCTTGGAACGGGCTTTTAAGTTCCACTTTATATAAAATAAATGACTCGTTTATTAAATATGCTTATATCCTGCTGACGGCAGAGCCTGAACCGCTGGACCAGAAGGCAGCCAAGGTGCCCACGCACGCGGGTAGATGGAGCCACTGTTGCTTTCTGCGTCACCGAAGTCTCGTTTCACCATCCGCTGGCTGCCTCCGTGTCAGCAAGCCACAGATCTGCACATGCGCGATAGAGGCGAGCCGAATAATTAACGCACAGCAAAACCTAACATGGAACCTGCAATAAACGGAAAACTGTATTTATCGTAATCTGAAAACATAAGAATTAGAATATACAAAATTATAATTTTGCCTCTGGTTCTGTATGGGTGTGAAACATGGTCTCTGACGTTAAGGGACTAACAAAGACTGAGGGTGTTTGAGAACAGGGTATTGATGAGAATATTTGGACCGAAGAGAGATGAAGTGACAGGAGGTTGGAGAAAACTGCATAATGAGGAGCTTCATAACTTGTACTCTTCTCCAAGCATAATTCAAGTCAAGGAGGATGAGGTGGGCAGGACGTGTAGCACACATGAGGAGCAGAAGATTGCATATAGGATTTTGGTGGGGAAGTCAGAAGACCTATACGTAGGTGGGAGGATAATATTGAAATGGATCTTACCGAGATAGGATGGGGTGGTATGGACTGGACAGATCTTGATCACGATAGGGACCAGTGGAGTGCTTTTGTGAACACAATAATGAATCTTCGGGTTCCATAAAATGCTGAGAAATTCTTGAGTATCTGCGCAACTGGCGGTTTCTCAAGAAGGGCTCAGCTCCCTGGAGTTAGTATTCACAGTAAAAAAATCTCGCGACGAACTGTATTAGCTCATGCATGTATATGTTGGCAAGTAGTTACGAATAGTATCAGATGATGGCAACCAGGGATTTTTGTGTTTGTTGTGTAGTTTATTTAATGACGCTGATTACGCGTCTTATTCTGGAGGGCCCTAAACAAGAAAGACGCAAGTACCTTGCAGTTAAGCAAGAAAATCGAAACTCTTTGTCTCGTGCCTGCAGTGGTTCACAGAACTGTCTAACGCGAATCAACTAATTCGTTCACGAACACCCAGGCTAGTGAGCACAGCTCAGGTCCTGCTATGTCTCTGTCTCTCTTACATTTAGAGAGTGTCTCTGTGTGAGGCTCGCCGAGTCCTAATTAATGTAGCAGCGTTAATTAGCGCAATTAAGCGACCGCCTCTCTCTGAGGGACGAGAAGTGTCGTTACGTCGCTAATGATGCCCAGGTCCAGGGACGATCTGCCCTGCGACCTTGAACTGGCTCGCTTCGCTCCACGGGGAGCCAACTGGGGCCTGCGAGCCACATACACCTGTTTATTTAGCAGAGTGTTCGTTAGAAATCTGATCGCCATTTCAACGTTACGTGACGTAAGTGGTACAGTTGTTCGGCAAGAATATGCAATTATCCTTTCTTTATTTCTGCCAAGGATTCGATTCCCGACAGGAGTAAGACATTTTTCCTTATTTCGCGGCGTCCATACAGTGCGTACTGGGAGTTGATTTCTCACGGGTAAAGCGGCCGGGTCGTGAAGCTGACCACTCACCTGAATGTAGTACCGAGATCAAGAATGATGGAGCTATACTTCCACTCCCCCATACATCTTCACGGCGTGGTGTTTAATTAAGCAAACACAGGGACAACTTTACCTATGTAAGATTTGAGGTTTTCACGGCGGTGACTATGAAGAAAGCAGACTTCTAGGATGCGGCGCCGTGTAGATCTTGTGTGGCTGTAACCACCTGCTCACGTCGCTCTCAGATTTTTCTACCCTGAAGATGGAGGAGATAGTTCTTCCGAAACTTCAGTTCACACAAGATCTACACGGCGCCACATCCCAGAAGACGGCATTCTTCAAGTTTACCTTTTTACCTTTACCTGGTAGGATAAGTTGTGAATGGTTTGGAAGGCGTCTCGTGTGACGTAACTGAGTTTTGCTCTGAGGAGCTGAGGAAAGGCACGAGAATTGTGTGGATAGCTGGTGACCTGGCCCAGATGCGAACCCGTCACGTCAGCGCTACGCCACGCGGGTGCAGTGACATGACCTCTGTAAGAGGCAGGTGGGGGAGCCCCCAAGCCCCTTGTTTGTCAGAGAGGGGCCGCAAATGGAGGCGCTGGGCCCGCCCTCCACCCGACGGGTCGTTGCGCCCAGTTCCGCCTTTTACCTCGAGTTGCCGCTTCCCGCTGTGACGTAAAAACCTTTATAAAGCGCGGAGTGGAAAGACGTCAGTTTGTTTGCTGTCCGGTGACGTCACTTGCTGTTTCATTAAACGAATGCATCGCGAACTCTGTGAACGTCCGCTGCAATCTGCCGTCGAGAGGTCATGCTTTGAGCCTTGCGTTTCCAGACACAGTTTCGAAGTTCGGACAGATATTATTTCTTGAAGAGTACAGTGTTCTCGGTTGTAACGCCGTGAAGTGCGGAGAGACCACGACGTTTCGGAAGAGTATTTCACCTCCATCTTCATGGTCGAAGAGAAAGCTCAAATCCGTTTGCCTCTTATATCTGCTGGTTTCTTGCTTGGCTTTCTCCCTACCTTGATGATGGGGACATGTTCCTCCGAAACACACCCCACTGTACATAGTCACCTCCTTGAAAACCTCACGTCCAACAAATGTTTTTTTGTTTGGATTTCAGTTTTCATCGCTAGAATTTAAGAGTACCGTCTGGGTTGCAAGGGCACATGGTGACGTGGACGGTCGCCGACGTTTCGGAGGAACGTCCTGCCAGATCTTCAAGGTCAAAGAAGAAGCTACTTTTCTGCTTGGTTTACTTTTCGATGCTGAAAATAGAGGAAGAACGTTCTTCAGAAACGTCGGCGAACTTATACCAGACTTCGCGGCCTCACGTCCCACAAAATGGAGGCCTCATTATTAATTTGTGGTCGCCATCATTTAGTTTGGAACGTTCAGAACTTGTCGTGCGGCTCTTCGCTCTCTAACACGTAGACGTACAGGAAACTGCAAACCGGGTCCCGTCTCGGAAGCGAATTGTGGGAGTGGAGGTAAAGCTCCATACTTGACATGAATGTCACATATGGATATAACAGTTTTCGTTCAGGATTATTTGCTTGCAAACCTCCAGACTGCCCAAGCTCTATATTTCTTTTTAACTCCTTTAATCCTGACTGACTGCTACATTTCTTCTGGGCCTCGCCAGCACAGTTATTCTTGGTACCGAGTCCCACGGGACTCACGACCATATATTTCTTTCTGATGGCTCTGGGAGACTGCAGAGCATTTTCGTCAAAACCGACCGAGACCGGAGGTCCATGACTGACGGCTCCGGAGGCTTTATAAGTATTCAAACTGTTCCTCACAGGGAACACACTCCGTCTCCATAACAACGCCCAATCGGGTAATGCTGTTTAGGGAAATAATTGCTGTTTATTGTGAGAACCATACGGAACACGTAAATACACTGTGTGGGCAGAAAGTAGGCCTCCTCGGTGTTAACGCGGGTGGTATCTATAGCTACCAGCGTACTGCTGCGGAATATACTTGAGTCGGTGCGTGGTCCCTGTTGCAGTTGGAGGAGCAGCTCCACAACGTTCTGCCTCGGGTGCCAGTTCCATTACAGGAGGCTGCGGTGAGACTACTCAGCCGAGATTCGAGGCAGAGACCCACGGCACAGCTTCTCTCTCTCATCAAGTACTTCAGGTAAGAACACATCAGCTATGGGTCCAACCCCCAACCTACAGGACCAGGTCCCTGTGATGGGGTGGCCCAGTTACACCCCCAGCCCCTGGGTTCCCATCCTTTCTGCGACTCGCAGGGATGCGGGGGAGGTATTGTAACGCTCCTCCATGTGGAAAGGGGATAACATCCGGCATTTTATAATGCGCGCTCCCTTGTGTGATGTGAGTTTCTCTCGGGATGCGCGCAGACACGCCCTGAGATCTTCATGTGAAGGGTCCGGTATTGATGTCCGAGATTAACCAAAATCGAAGATCTTCAACAAATTTTAGTGAAACTCTCCAATATCTACTTCGATACAATTTTGTTACAACAGACGGACAGATGTAACGAAGCAGATGCACAATTTCTCTGCGAATTCCATTTGTACGGTCGCTATGGGTTGGCTTACGGTGGAATTGATGTTCGATGCCCGGCAGAGGCAAGAAATTTCTTCCTCTCCACAGCGCCGAGACCGGCCCTGTGTGGTGGGTAGTAGGGTTACGTACCCCGAGTGTAAAGTGGCCGGAGCTTGAAGCTGACTGCTCACCTCTATCTGGTATCGAGGTTAAGATTCCTGCTAACTACGACTCAGCTCCCCCAGTCGCCGTCATAACTTTGTGCTTAATTAAGCATAGGAAGAATTTTATACGCAGCAAGAAAGTGGACACATCTCTGGACTTCCATCTTTTGTTTCTCTCTTTTGCATCCAGTTCCCTTGTCTGTCTGTCTCTCTCTCTCTCGCTGCTATGCTATTTCCACCACTTTCCCTGACCATACATTGGCCACAATTTAGTCACGAAACACCGGTTCTATTTTTTGCAACACCCTGTATAATTGTGCGACTTTGTGAGCGCAGCAAGGCTCTGTGAACGTTGGGACAACGAGTTAGATTGTGGCAATATGAATTCAGATGTCGCTGTTGAACGAACAGCTGCCACGACGCAGGGCGTCTTGTCGGTAAGCCCCTTCCGAAAGCACGCGTCGTTTTATTTCCGTTTACGCCGTGTCCCTATGTAGCCCATGCTTGTTATCATAATCCGTGTTCGTGGCGAGTTGGTCCGAATTTCTGTTTAATCTCTGCAGGAGGGCGCTTAGTGTTTAATATGGCATGAGTTTTAATCTGAAATGAAAACTCCGCTTCATGTTTCTGCTCGGGTTGTCTGCGGAGCCAGTCTGAGTAGGGAGAGGCTCTCCCGCTATTCCTGACCCACTGCCCCTAGTGTCTCCCAGCGACGCATGCGCGTTGTAAAGCGACTGCAGGACCACGTGCTTCAGAGCAAGGCATCGAGAGAGGTTCCTCTGGCTTGCGTTCTGGAGGTCCCGGCTTGGATCCTCAGCGAGGACATCTGTTATCCTGGCTGAGGATTTCCATGGTTTCCACACTCCCTCCATAAGAATGCCGGGATAATACTTTGAAACAGGCCACGACCGCTTCCTTCCACATGCTTTCAAATCCATTATTCGTCACCCATCCAACCATTCGACGCCATATAGCCTGGGATACTGACAGCTTAGTTTATATATTGTAAGGAGTACAGCCGTTGCTATGCAATTGGCGAATCAATAAACGGCAGTTTCTAGGCAACGGATCGATAGACACGCCTACAAAAATAGAAGAACTGTTGAAAGCGGTGTTTTCTGTTGTGTTTTCTCAGTCTCTCCACGCAAATGCTGGGATAGTATCTTAAATTAGATCACGAGGTTGTTCCTGTTTATTGACGTAAATTCAGTTGAAATTTCAAAGGGAAATTTTTAAAAACTTTTTCTTTTTCAAAAATGCTTATCCTTGTAATTGGGAACATCCTGGGATGTCAGCCGCATTTGTAAGAAGACACCAAGCTTGACAAGACTAAACAGTGTACAATAAGCATTGCTGCTATCTAAAGGAACTGTTACCGGCTACTGTGATCACTGTAGTGCCGACATTCATGTTCTGATACTATTCGTAACTACTTGCTAACACACGTCACAACAGAACAAGAAGCGTCATTCTTCATTAAGCACAGAGCTATGAGAAAACGTGGGGGGGGGGAATGGAGGTATGGTTCCACGCATTCTTTACCTCAGCAGGGTCGGAGGTGTGTGGGCTTGAAAACCCGCCTGAGCATGGTCATAAACACAGAAGTGTGCCTTCGTCAGGAACCGAATCCCTGTTCTGCCATGTAACTGAAGTAAGAACCTTCAGATCTTCTGATGTGTGTTGTGTGTTGCAGCGACCCGGTTGTCCAGGCGCTGCAGTTCCTGGACGTTATCAACATGAAGGACCCGAGTCAGAAGTCTCACTTCTACCGCAACACGCTGAAGGAGGTTCTGCCGTACATTCCCAGGGTAGGTGGCAGCACTGCGCCCCAACGTACAGAAGCTCCCCGGGTTCTGCAATATTCGACTTTATGTAAATTAAATCCTTTATCGTCCCCCATCAAAACGTCGCCTTCACCCACTCGTGGGCTGAGCTCTTCTTGAGAAGCTGCCAGTTGTGCAGCTACTCAAGAGCTTCCCAGTATTTTATAGAACCCGAAGATTCATTTCCGTGTTCACAAGAGCCCTCCACTGGTCCCTATCCTGAGTCAGATCAATCCAATCCAGACTATCCCATTCCCTCTCTCTAACGCCCATTTTAATATTGTCGACCCACCCACACCTTGGTCTTCCTAGTGGTCTCTTTCCGGCTTTCCCATCAATATCCTATATGTATTCCTCATATCCCCATGCGTGCTACATGTCCTGCCCATCTCATCCTCCTTGATCATTCTAATTATACTTGGAGAAGAGTACAAGTTTTCTCCAACCTCCTGCCACTTCATCTCTCTTTGGTCTAAATATTCTCCTTAACACTCTGTTCTCAAACACCCTCAGTCTGTGTTCCTCCCTTAAAGTCAGAGACCAAGTTTCATACCCATACAGAACCAAAGACAAACTTATAATTTTGTATATAAAATGTTGCCTTCAATGAACCAGAATATATCTGGGATTAAGGCGTAAGACGTAAATGACATGTAAATTACGGTAAATTTTGTTGTTGAACATCTTAGCTTTACATGTTTACAAAAATACTTTTCCGTGCTTTCATTTTTACCTGAGAAGCACGAGCAAGTTTACATGCAGCAATAATTACGGCTTACGTAAGATTCGCTTTACGCAAGACTTGCCGAAACGGGAGGGGATATCTGGTTCAACACACAAGATTTCTCTTCCGTAATGTTGCCTACTCAAGTTATGACGTACGCTCAAAGATGTTTTAGACAAATTCTACCAGCTTTTTGCATGATTAGCACGAGGTTGATGTTACACGCCTGTCGAAAATTCACTTGTTAGTGTGCCGCCGAGATTTCACGATGTCTGACTTCATCTGTCTATGGCGTTACGATACCCAACACGGGCAGAAGAATGTAGCACTGTTGTCATGTCTTCATTTGAGTCGAAATGCAGCGAAGAGCATTTTGCTACGTAACAGAACACAACTCGCACACAAACGTTCATTGAGTAACACGCATGGGTTGCACGTGGTTTTGTCACCGACGTTTCGAAGCAGACAGGGCTGAGTGCTGATAGGAGATTGAATAATAAGATTTCGATCTCCTCGGGTGTGACCCCATGTAGTCTGGTAGGTTGGTACCAAATTTCGGACGGAACTTAATACTCAATTTCAGCGGGTTCCTCAGGTATTTATCCATCCACCAGACTTGACGACGGTACATCCAAGAAGACCTTAATTTTGCACATCCCTTAAAGCACAGCGGTAACTATATATACCACCTAGTTTAGCACTAAATCACTCTACATTTTGCCCACACAGTGTGTTTATGTGTTCCGTATGGCTGTCACAGTAAACAGCGATTATTTCCCTAAACAGCATTAACCGGTTGGGCGTTGTTATGGAGACGGAGTGTGTTCCCTGTGAGGTACGGACTGGATTTATATATATATTACCTAGACGAATGATAACTTTCATTTTCATCTACATTCCTGCTATTCCGCATTGTCTGTGTTTCTCAGTTCAGGCTTCAATCCATCACTTCCCAGCCCTTTATATTTATTCTTATGTTCCTTATGAAAGGACGAATGTGCACTGACTGGGAACCTTCAAAATAAGAAGTTTATTCTATACTCTTTTGAAACGTCTGTCTGTCACTGCTCCCTCTCCAATTTCTCTTCTCTCCTTCCGTCTTCCCCCTGTCTATTTTGTGGGTCTGTAGGCTAGGCTGATCTGTACGACGCTTCAAACGTCAACCAACTTGTCACATAAGCACTGCGTGCCAGTGTGTCTGTGCTCACACGTGGAGACACTGCCCTCTATGAAATTCGGTCAGTACCTCGCCGCAGTCTCATTAGCGTTCATTAGCTGTGAGGGGTTTATCACTTAAAGGGGATTAAGTCCTTCCAGAGGGAACACGGACACGCTCTGGTTAACTGCGGTGTGGAACAGTGGGAATTAGGTTGAGAAGCTTCCCATCCGAGCGATGTCCCATGAAGGTAATGATCAGTTTATGTCTGTCCGGTTGCGTTCCTGGAAAACGCTATGCCAGCCAATCCGATATTTCCATAAGAATTAATAGCAATACCCGTGTTATGTTCTGTGAGTCCAGTAACCCTCGGCAACGCTAAGCTGCAGCGCGGTCTCGCGAGGGAAGCATGTCTCAGTTGTCGCACGTCGTTCCCACGGAAACCAAGTGCAAACAAAACCCAGTTAGTTGTAGTAGGGCCAGACGTTTCGGTCGGCGTTACAGTGTCGGAATTAAAAAGAAGGCCGTGCTTTTTGGCCGTCAGTTGAAGGACATTTCCAGTCTGTGGAGCCCATAAACGTCAAGTAACTGTTTGCAGAACTTCTTGAGTAACTGATACTTCACGCCACTGTTCCGAGTGTGAACCGTACATACTGGTAGTTGGAAGTACGTACGTCACGTGGTGCTCTCAACATCTCAACAACAACCATGCAAAAAAAAAACGAGTTAATGACGGGCTACGGGCTGGACCCTTAGGGTTCGATTCCCCGCGGGAGCAAGATTTTTCTCTCCTTCACAGCACCCACACCGACTCTGGAGCCCACCAGGCTTCTACTCAGTGGATACTGGGGGTAAAATGGCAGGGGCGTCAAGCTGACCTCTCGCCTCCGACTAATGACGAGGTCAAGAGTGGTGGAGCAATACCTCCACTTCCGCATAGGTCTTCATGTTGTGGTACCTGATTAATTAGGCACAGGGACAACTTTACCTCTTTACCTTCACAACCACACCAAATTGGTTAGCTCAGCGGTAGCCCTCTGGTTTTCAATTCGGAAGGTACTCGGTTGGAATCTCGAAAGGGATACTGTCTGTCCTGACTGAAGCCTGTAGTGGGTGCCCTCGGCCCCTTTAGGCAAATGCGGTGACACGACGTCTTTCCACCCGACGCTATGCAATGTCGGCAAGCAGAGACAGACCGGAAGTAGCAGTTGACAGGAACGGCAAGAATAAATAAAAGTTATGCAAGAGATTGCGACGCATGCGTAGAAATGAGACAATCCGATCCTTTAACTTACTGCTTTTCCGATAAATTCTGTAAAGGGCGCTGTTGTTTGCTTGTGTAGGAACTGTAGGAACACGTCGGCCCATCTCGCGGAAGACGAGAGTTGCTTGCGAACCGCTGCTCTAGGCTGCTTGTCGAGCTGTCGCTGTAGAACTTCATAGCGAGCATATTCAGCGGAACTGCGAGCCTAGAGTGGCCCTCGAGGGCCGTGAAGTGAGCGTGGACTCACGGCAGGGGTTGCCTAGAGATGGATTCCCGCTCAATATTCGGCGAAAATTTTGCTACTGCGTTGTCCATTAGATCTGTAATTTCTGATCAATCAGTACAGTCTGGTTCCTGTGCAAAGTGAGGGCGCCCAATTCGAGTCCCCTATGTCCACATTCTGCCACCTGCAGGCGTTGTCCTAATATGAATTTCAGTCCGCAAAATTCACACTTGAAGATTATTTATTTTCTTTTGAAATGTTACACCATGTACTCCGGAAGTAGGTCATCGTAGTTTCGGAGTAGCGTAAAGCCTCCATTTTCAGGGTCGGATGCTAAGCCAAGAAACCATCATCTGCTTTGTTCTTGTTGGTTCGAAACTTGACTTTCTCACCTACCCTGAAGATGGAGGCATTACGTTCCTCCGACAGGACTACACGGCTTCACAGCATAACCACCGCTGTGAGAACCTCGGACCCAATGACTAAGGACGTCGAGGCACGACGCCAGGACGGTTCCGTTACGCGCGGTCAACCTCTTATTGATCCGACATCAGAGCACTTCGCTGGACGGGGCCAGTAAAGACAATGCGACGCTCGGGGATCGAACTCAAGTACTCAGTTATGACCCGTAACATTATCCACGCCTCAATGGTACTGTCGTCTGAGGTGTGACTCCGTGAGGTCTGGTGACACATTACTAACCTGTTGCCTCCATCTTCAGGGTAGGTTTCTATACGACGCTCTCGGTGGCAGACGCCAAATGATTAAATGATAGTGAATAATTTATTGAAAAGGAAGCCATCGTGGCATATATCGAGGTACTGTCCTGACATTTTCCTGGAGGGACTGAGGAAAACTCACGAGAGACCCCAGCCAACATAGACAGTCTTCCGTCCGAGAATCGAACCGAACACCCGCCGAAGAGCAGTGCGGGTTTACGTAGAGGAATCGGGCCTCAAACCGAGAGACTCTCTACTGATCCAGTAAATCTAGTCCATACCTTCCAATGCAGTGTTTAATCCATTTTAATATTATATGTCTACATTTTTTCCAAATGTATCTCATGTTCAGTTTTCCAAACAAAAACTTTGTACTCATTTCTTGCAATTTAATTTACGAGGCTGTCAGTAACAGGTCATGCCGCGGCGGTAGATGAACGTGCAGTTGCCAAGGATTTGGAAGGAAGTGGTCGCCGCCGGATGAAGGCGTTATCCTGGTAATTGCCTGGAGGGACTGGGGAAAACCAAGCCGGTGTTCAGTTCGTGGTTCCGACCAAGTCGAGAGCGCTACCCCCACTCTATCCCGCTCGCTGTGTACCCGTTTCCGATATATCGCGTTCGTGCTACGTGTAGTACCCATCCCAGCCTCTCTGGTTTCTTCAGAAGAGCAGGTTGTGCTCACCGTCGTAAGGAAACCGCGTAAATGCATCTGTGTTCACAGGGCGGTGCGTCTTACAGACGTCCGCTAACAATCCTTCCAGCCGCACTGTGGCCCTGGGGTCGACTCAGCCTCTAACAGAAATGAGTACCAGGAATCTTGCTGGGGGTAAAGCCTGACAACCTGCGAGCCTCGACATCTCACAACGCTGTGGGCCTTACGTAACGCGGCACAGGGACGTGATGTAGACGCAATGACAGGTATTGATTTGCAGCGCCCGTGGGAACAGCACAGCCGAGACTGCATGACGTTGCAGCGCGAACAGGTGGTCGTCGTGTCCTTCACTGAGGGCTTTCGTGGGTTTCTTCAGGCCCTCAATACTTCAGTTAGGCCTTGGCGCTTCCTACCACAGCCTTATAAATTCCTAAGTCGTCCTAAAATCCTGCTCCATGGAGTCTCGGAACTGGAAACTCCGTTAACTAGCGCACGGTTCTGAGGTAAATCATGCGTTGAGTTGGCAACCCTGCATATGCCACGAGACCGCAGGAGTCTGGTGACGTAACGGCACAACCCGAAAGCTGTTGCATAAGACCTTCCTCGAAATGTTTGTTTATTCATTCGTAAAGACGGCTGTATTCTATGCTGTGACAACCTGCAGTCTGATAGAAGGTCACCGACGTTTCGGAAGATGTCTGTAAATTTCTAGCAATCTACAGGGCCAGTTTCCGCCGCGAGAACCTCCCTCTGTGCCTCAGAATATGCATCTCGACCGGGGTGCGGGCCCTCACAGTTTTGCTCCCTCTTCAATCCTGAAGATAGAGGCGATAATTTCCTCCGAAACGATGTTCAACGGAATACTTAGCTTTGTAACTCTTCTGAGTAAGTGCTTTAGTGATATTTCCCACCCCTCCGAACAAATTCCAGGATATCTCAAACACCGCTACATAGATCTTGATACTGATGTCGGGGGGAGGATACAGGCTGGATGACCAAGGAATCGGTTTCGATTATCTGCAGAGGCAACATAACTTTCATTCCTCCTTATCGTCCAGAAAGGCTCTGGGGCCCACGCAGCCTCTTATCCAATGGGTACCGGGGGTAAATTGGCCGGGGCGTGAAGCTGACAACTCATCTTCATCTACTGCAGAGGTCAGGAATAATGGAGCCATACCTCCGTTCCCTCAAAGGTTATAATGGCGTGCTGCTTAATTAATGAAGCGTCTAAGAGGCATCCGACGCTGAAGGGAAGACGGGAGATGCGTGACGCTGAAGCTGTGACGTAGGGCGCCGTGTTCACTTCAGGCACTCACAGGAAGCAGCGGCTTGGGGTTTCCGGGCTCCGCAACCCTCGACGCTGAGAAGCGACGCCGTCTCATTTGTTGGCATCGCTGCTCTTGTGTTCCGACGCGATCGGGACACGGCGTCGTTGCCGCAGGAGCTGCCGCGCGGGACTCGGTTCGTCTCCGTTACGGCTCAGATTTTCCTTTTCCATTTTCCGACCTCATTCCGTGTTTCCATTGCGCTTTCAGCCCGCGTTATGAGCCTGGACACTTCGGTTTACGTGGTGGCTCGCTTACGGACTGGGCAACTGAAGAATCAGGGTTCGATTCCCACCAGGGGCAACAGTTTCTTCTCTTCTCCACAGCTTCCAGACCGACTCTTAACCAATGGACACCCCGGGAGTAAAGCGACCGGGACGTGAAACTGACCTCTCACCTCCATCTAATGCGGAGGTCAAGAATTGTTGGACTTATACCTCCATTTCCCCATACGTCTTCATGGCGTGGTGCTGTGAGTATGATGGCTGCTGTCTTCTGGGATGTGACGCCGTGTAGTGTGGTAGAATTCCATAGGTTTTTCGGAGGAATGTACTGACAGCATCTGCAGGGTCGAGTAAGCCATTCAAATATTTAACTACTTGCTTCTTGCTCTAGTATCAGTTCTCTGTACGGTCCTCCGAAACGTCGGTGGAAACGGCTTCACGTTCTAGACAACAGCTGTGACAGTCTCGCGTCCAGTCAGCTGACTTTCCCTTAATCTCCAGGCTCAATTACGTTTCGAAGTTGTTTTACGCTTCCAGTTTCTGGGACCCATTTCCTTCTACTTAATTCTCCTGCGTCACCGTTTCATCACACGTGATTAATGACNAAATTTCATCGATTTTCTTTACAGACTTCCCGAACATTTAATTTTCTTCTGCTACTACGTCACGACTCTCAACTTGGGGTGTGAGAGCCAATGACGGATAGCGGTGAATGTTGTGGCGTCCTGCTTCAAGGTATTCTAAGTACACTGGGAGAATACTCGGAAAGTATACGGGCCTTGCGAGGACTCGAGCCTGGGACATCCTGAATGGAATTCAGTCGTAATGTTCCTCAGTCAGTCCCATCGGACTGCGAGTTAAAACCCCCGAAAAATTCCGTGACATTTGATATTAATGTATGACCCTCGGGACATGTAGATCGGTGCGAAACATTATACAGGATCATCATCATCATCGGTAAAGCAGCCATTTTGAGCAACAGATTCCCTTGGAAAATCCTGTCAGGTTTGTCCATTCCTGGGAATTAGCAGATCAGGTTTTCACTTCTGTGGACTTCGCAAATTTCTTTTACACAGCAAGGTCGTCAGCCCTGCGTCTAACCCCCAACCTACAGGACAAGGTCCCCATATTTATGTCCCCGAGGGACAGGGTGGCCCAGTTCTACCTTTCTTCGTTGTCTCCTCTTGCGACTCGTAGGGTAGCGTTGGAGGTATTGTAGCCCACCTCCATGACACAGCTAATGCTTAAGGCGCGTCCACATTACTCGTGCTCGTGTGACTCGCTGTGTTCGCGAGTAATGTGGACGATATGACAAGTCACGAGAGAAGGAAATTTAAAATTTTTAATTTAAAAACTATAGCCAATAAATTAAAATACGACTACAGCCTATACACACTACGAGTAAATATACGGATCCTCACGCGCCGAAGCCTGGCGAGCACGAGCACGAGTAATGTGGACGCGCCTTTAGACTCTACACATGGCACTTACAATTGGAGGACTGATGTTCATGTTTACAAGAGATCGCTGTTGGTTCTCACGCTCATCCGGGCTAATCCAGCCCACACGCTGCCATCCTATTTCTCTGAGATTCAGTTTAATATTATTCTCCGATACACTTCTAGGACAGGAACCGTTATAGCGACGGAATACGGGCTGGACGACCGGGATAAGAATCCAGGCAGGAACAAGAGTTTTTATCCACTTCACAGCCTTCAGACGGACCCTTGGGACCGCCCAGCCTTCTATCAAATGGGTACCAGGGGCTCTTTCCCTTTCACGCCGGGGCGTGAAGCTGACCATTCACGTCCATCTAATGTCGAGGACAAAAAAGTTGACGGCGTACCTCCACTTCCCCATACGTCTTCATGGATTGGAGCTTAGCTAAGTACAAGGAAAACTTTGCGTTTATGCCTAGGACGTCTTCCCTCGGACTTACATACCAAAACTTTGCATGCATTTCTCTTCTATCCCGAGGATGAAACCTGCTCCTTAACGATTTGATCATTCGAATATTATTTGCAGGCGAAATCAAATTATGAAGATCCACATTACGCAGCTACTCGCGTCTTGATCCATCTGCAAGGGATTGAGGAAAATCACGAAAACATCAGCCAGGGTAGTTGATATCCTGGCGGAGAATCGATTCGAGGACCCCAGAACACAAATATACGCCCTCATCAGTAAACCAGACTGCTAACTGGTGTTTTGTGGGGTGCTAAACAACATGGCGGCCATGCGGAACATTTATCAAACTTTCTATTTTATGGAAATAATTAATAAGCCACTGGAGTCGGGAGTCTGATACCGAGGCCTTTGTAAACCGAGCACGAATGGCCTCTATCCGGGTCGATACAGCACTGGCCGACGTGAGAGGTAGACAGAAACAGAGGAACTAATTTGGCCTTCACTGTGATCGCGTTTGTGGCATGCTAGGGACCCCCCCCCCCCTGGAGGCCCATCCGTGAGCGCCGTGTTCCTGCTATTGCGGCCCCTTAATGGGGAAACATCTGAATTCTGTTTCCTGTTTATTACCGCGGACGCAACGCCCAAATATAACAGTGGGATTTAGTCTGTTCTTCTTAACCGGCTGGGCCGATGTAGCTGTTGTGGGGCCTTGCTGCCTCCTGTCCCGCACTTTAACTTTCATTTAAGTCTTTTCCAATTTCTGATACAGATAGTGAAAAATCGCTCCCCGGACGCAGAACGGATATTTCTGCTCGTTCGATTTAAATCACACATGAAGTAAGTAGGAGTCGGTACAGCGACTGGCTGGCCGATCTGGGTTCGATTCCCGTCTGGGGCAAGAGATTTTTTTCTGTCCCACAGCGTTCAGACTGGCTCTGGGATCCACCCAGCCTCCTATCGAATGGGAACCCCCGGGAGTAAAGCGGCTGAGACATGAAGATGACCACTCACATCTAGTTCCGTGGTTAAGAACGGTGGAGTTATACCTCCATTCCACCCTATGTCTTCATGGCGTGGCGCTTAATCAATCACCTTACTTTAACTTGCCCGAAGTAAACAAGTCTCTGTTACGAACAGTTTTCAGGTTCTGATTGGAGTTGTCACGCGGTAAACATTCCGTCCGGGATGGTTTCTCTTTATTTTAGTGTACTTCGGGTTTGTCGGCGTAATCTTCAGCGAGACGGCAGCGGCAGAGTCCACCATGCATCAGTCAATCAATCAATCAATCAATCAATGGTAGTCTTTCACCCGTCACTGTTCGCAAAACTTCGAAGTCTGAACAACAGAGAGGTAGGAACAATAAGTGAAAGGAAGAGTCGAGTCGTGAAGTAAGCCCGGGGGGGGGACATCACTTTCTTTCGAAGGTTCTTAGGCTTCGCCCTCATAACGGAACATAGACAGTCTGAAAAAGAGACAGAGAAATTGGAAGACGTACCAAGCCAATGGTCTGGTAGGCATCAGTTTCGAGCATGGAACTTATCAGGGACCTGAGCGATGCCCATTAGTCTCGGTGTTCATGAAAAAAATTGTTGCTTGACGTTGGTTGTGAAGTTGTGGTCTACTGTGGGAAATGAGAGCAAAATGTTAAAGTCAAAGTTGCTTTATGGCTGCCCAGTTACCGCCAATCAGTTCGTCTTGGCCCCCTGAGACTCGAGATAAGAGATTTCTTTTTCAACTGAACCATTGCGGTAATAGTCCTTATGTAACATCGTCTCTGACGACAGGGTTGGTTTGTCTCATGAATAGGCTTTGCCTTTATTCAAGTGCACGTATCATACTTATAGCAAGTTATTGAAAATTCTTCCAAGTCCTTTGTCAGTACAGGCTTTGCACAGCAGATCATGCCTATCTTACGTATCTTATGTTACAACGGCAGCTTAGTTATTTGAACGGTCGTAAGCTTGACCACCGCCAAGTTTAAGCCTCTTTCAGCAGAATTTTATTCATCTAAATGGCATTTAATAATCCAGTCCGTACCTCACAGGAAACACTCCGTCTCCATAACAACGAATTGTAAAATATTTAATTCAAGCCATTTAAAGCACAGTGCTGTATATGTGTACCACCTGCTTTGGCAGAAAAATATATCTATATATCTTCCTCATAGTGCATTTGTGATTCCCACAATAAACAGCGACCATTTCCGTAACCGGTTGGTAGTTGTTATGGAGACGGAGTGTGTTTCCTGTGAGGTACGGACTGCATTTTATATAATATTTAGATGAAGCTCAGACTTCAAAGGGTTGGCCTGTGGCTACGTTCTAATTGCTCATTAAGTTATGTGGCCCATTAAACGCACGGAATGGTTTCATTCATAAAAATGATTCGCAAAATGACAGACGCTAATGCACTCGCTTTGAATTCTCTGAACGTTCCCGTAGGCTAGCAGATGCACAGACAGAAATAAGGGCAAACTTCCAGAAACTAAGGCAAAGTCGTCAGTGCGGAAAGCCAACAGAACTTTGTCTCCTTTATGTGTGCAGAATATCTCTCTTCAAGAATCCTATAGCGACATGACATGTTGTCACTTAACTTCGTGATATCCTTTGAATACTGCATGTATTATCGTAAGGGTATAAAGCGATTGTCCTGTCATAACTTGGCTTCTCACTGCTGAGTCCCGGCTTCAATCGCAGGGTAATCCTTGTGGGAGTTTTGATGGACCAAATGACATTGTGGCAAGATTATTTTGAACACTTCTACTTTCCCCTGTCAGTTAGAATTCCACCATTGCTCCATACTCATCTATATGCCCCACTTTAGGTCGCAGTACCAAGAGACCCAGAGTGGACCCAATTTGAGTGGCATATATCTACTGTCGTCATCGAGCGTTTGGTACTTGCCGACTAAAATATAAATGTACGTAATCGTCTCCTTCTTGAAAAGCTGGTAGTCGCTCAGCTAGTCAGGAAATTCCATGATTTATTTTTTTGGAAATTGAAGGTTAATTGCCCCCTCCCCCAACCTGCTGAACTCTATCCTGAGCCAGACGAATCCAGTTCATTTGTTGACGTGCAGTATCTTCAGAACCCACCCTGTTGTTAACCTCCCTTCTGCGCCTGAACCTTCAGGATTTCCCGCTAGAATTCTGTGTTTATTTGTCTCCTTTTCTCCTTCCAGTCTTGTCACGTGCTTCGCCCATCTCATCATCCTTTGATTGACTGTACTGAAAATCATGGAGCTGTTCCATTTGTAGTTCTGTCTTGCCACTTGCCGTTTCTCTCCTGTAGTAGGTTCCTCTATGCAGGAGTGGCTGAGCCCCTTTTTCAATAAACCCTTCCCCGAGACAAGAGGCTGAGCTACACACCGACACAAGCGGAAGTCAAATCCTGTTTTTGTACATTTTAATCTTCCAGACGGGAAGACAGGAGACTTGCGGCACAACGGCAGCCAACTGACTCTGCTTTCTAATTTCTTGGCAACCCAATTTTAAGTTATTACCCTTGTTATGAAACATTCGAACTTGTACCACTTTCGAACGATCTATGAGTCGTGTTAAGAGCCGGGATACCTCAGTCGGTATAGAGACTGGCTGCAGCCTGGATGGGAAAGGTTTTGTTGCCGGCAGAGGCAAGTTTCTTTTTTCCACAACGTCCAGACGGACTCTGGGGCCCACCCAGTCTCCTGTCCAACGGGTACCCGGGGCTCTTTCCCCGGGGGTAAATCGTCCGGGGTGTGGAGCTAAGAATTCACCTACACCTAATGCAAAGATCAAGAAAAGTGGAGCTATACCTCCGCTCTCCTATACGTCTTCATGGCATAGTGCTATCCTGAATGAGATTTCTCGTGGTTTTCTTAGTCCCTCCAGTCAACCCCCGAGATAGTAACTGGATTATATCATGATCGCTTCCTTTCAGATCCTTTCCAGTTCATCTGTTATATAGATCGGCGCGGTAACCCACAAATGACCTTGCGCTGGGTTGCAGCTGCACTGCGTTTCCGCTCTCTGTTGCAGAAACTCTGGTTTCAGCACGTCTGGCCCTCTCTGCAGCAGGAAATGAAGACGCAGGAAGTTCTTGCAGCGGTTCTGCAGCCCATCATATTCCTCGTCCAGGAGTGCACCATTGAGGAGTACGAGAATATCATCCTTCCTTCTTTCCGGTAAGCCCCCCGGACCTGCAGCCCCTGTCTTCAGGGTAGAGCATTAGCAAAACAAAGAAACGAGAAGCCATCAAGCGGTACGTATTGTAGCATGTGAACTCGTTGCTATAGTAATAAGACTGCAAACAACGGCCGTCGCTAGGTAATGGCCGTAAACAGCAACACAGGAATGTTGTTCTCTATGCGGTCCGAGCGAAGACCATGTGATGAAACCACAGAAGAACTCTTGGGAGAAGTGTTCTCTATGCGGTCCTTGCCGAGGTGTTACAAGCAGGACGAGTCTAGAATTTAGTTAGTTGTGAGACAGTCGCCAGTCAGCAAGGACGTGAACACGGAAGTTGAGGGAGCTACGCCGTTACCAGGCGACAACCGGTGAAGATACAGTAGACTGAGGAGACTTGGTGCTTGCTGTAGTGAATTTTAGAGTGCTAAAATAGCAATAGCTATGTAGTCACTTGTAGTTAGGAATTGTGTTTAAGGTTTTCAGTAAATCCAATTATCCATCCAAACCCCGTCTATAGTCACACACACGTTACAATACACGCGCACTTCAAATTTTTAATGGCAGAAGAGCAAGTGAATACAGTAATCATTCAGAACTACCGCCCTCAAAATTGTTGTTGATATGAAATGTTCAGTAAGTTTCTATTTTGAAAAATTAATTCTGGAAAATTAATCCTTAATGTGCTCGATGCTCTCTCAGCTAAGTTTTTCTACCCTCAAGATGGAGGCAACAGGTTCTTCGGCAATATCAGTGGACGTTTAGTACACTTATACGGCGTCATATCATAGACGAGGAGGGGCACGCGGTAGTGTAGTTGGTTGAGGCACTATGCTACAAGCTGGAAGGTGTGGGTTCGAATCCCGATGAGGTCGATTTTCTCAATATACCTAATCTTTCCAGCCGCACTATGGCCCTGGGGTCGACTCAGCCTCTAACAGAAATGAGTACCACAAATCTACGTGGGGGTAAAGGGCGGCCGGCGCGTAAGGCTAACAACCTCAACTCCATCTGTGAGCCGACTGCCTAGATAATGTGGGAGCCTCAAGGTCTCACAGCCCTATGGACCTTCACAGCCTGGTACAGGGATAGCTTTACCTTTTTACATTTTTACCACATCATAGACGAGAATGCTCCCTAGCACATGTGACGTCATTATGAGCCCATTCTGTGTGCATTTAAAAAATATTACGCAAAGTGAAGCTTGTGTTTGTTACAGTTGCGCTTCGAACAACAAGCACCCAGTCTTTTGTTTATTGGTTCATTATGCAGCAGTAGATTGCGTTAAATCCTAAATTGAATCCTGTTGTCCTATGACATAGAGGCTAATAGCCGTTGAATGAATTGAAAAGCACGTGCTCTGCTGCGACAATGACGCCAGGGCACATAATGTGTCAAAACATGGACATAACATTATTATTACAAATTTCATTATACAGAGTGATCCATTTAAAACCGCAACCAAGTACATCATACTCTATATGTCAGTAGTCATAAAACATAAATCACTGTTCACAAAACATGCTGGAATTGTCCTCCGTTGTTCTGGAAACATGACCATGTTTTGAGAGACGTGAAGGAGCTCAGACTATGTTTTCCATTAAGATACATTTTTAAATGGATCACCCTGTATATATATGTAAGTATTGCTGTTGCAGGAGCGTGTTCTCTGTGCCCAAGTCGATCCAGGCAACAGTCACTTTGCTGGAGAGTCTGCACGTGATCCTGGAGAAGACGCCCCGAGACGACATTAGGGCAGAGGTGCTGCCCATGCTGTACAACGCGTTTGAGAGCACGACTATACAAGTTCAGGTGCGTTCTGCAAGGGTCTCTTCCCCCGTGTTGTGGGTCCGTCTGTACTACGTAGCACAATTCGGAAAAGTAATTTGGAAGTAGTCTCATGGAAGATCAAGAAGGAGATGGGAGTTAATGTTATGCTGGATCAGGGTTTATGATGAGGTGGTTGTGTCCAGTGCGGTGGTCAGCACATATTCAGAACTCCGTGAAGCAGGAACTTCTGAAGGGGCTGATTTCCTCCCATTTTGTGAAACCAGAAGGTTCGTTTCCTCATTCACAAGAGCGTACCATTGAGCCAGACGAATCCAATCCACATACATCTGTTTCTGATGCATTCCAATATTATCCTCAAAATATACACTTAGGTCTTCAAAGGGATGCGTCACTTTCAGGTTTTCTTAACGGAATTCTTACGCATTTCTGATATATCTCATGCGTGCTATGTGCCCTACCCATCTCAACTTAATTTTATCACTTGTAAAATAAGAGCGATTCAAGGTCCTTGTGTCGACCACTGTGAAGGGTACATTTTTCTGAGACGTGACGCCGTGTAGTTTGGTAGATATGTACTAGCCTTTGGGAGGAACATGCTTCTGCCGGCTTTGGAATTCCCCTGATCAAGGACGCACCAGTTTCTTCCCAGACGTTGGCAAGCATCTACCAGACTACACGGCGTCACATCTCAGAAGACACCACAGGAACCCATATCTGAAGCCTTATAGAACACATCCACTGTATCACAGGGCCTTTGCATAACTAACCATGATATGATGCAGCACTACTCTCCAGAACATGGCATCATAAAATCTGGTAGAAGCTTATGACGTTTCGGTGGTATGTACTGCCACCGTCTTCAGGACCAAAAAGTAACCATCAGGCTTGAATTTGCTGGTTGCTTCGGCTTACTTTTTGATCTCGAAGATAGTAGGGGAGTACATTCCTCCTAAACCAGACTTGATGGAGTCACATCACAGAAAATAGTGCCCTTCATGGACACCTGTAAGTGTCCACTTTATCTGGATCGAAATCTCCACAGATTGGAGAAGTGGCGAGGATAATACATGACGGGGGGGGGGNAGAGAGACGGTGTTTCTTCTAACGAACACTGCGCCTCCCCCTCCCCCCACACTTTGTTGTAGTTTGGAGGAGGACGTACTGAACAGGGAAGTGCTTTATCGGCCAACAAGTTTTGGCATATACAAAGCATTATGGCGGCGTGGGCTATTTACGTGCTCAGTGCTAGCAGCGGAGTTTGTCACGAAATGCAATTATCTGATCGTTGTCTGCGTCCCACGCCCCATTACCTGATCCTAAACAGCTCCTGTATTGAGGGGGACAGGCTGGGAGCAGATGCGAACACCCCAGTCTGTCACCAGGAGGAGCTCTTAGAGATGAAGTCTGAAGTTTATGTACGCGTGAGGCTCAAATATGCGTTTTAAATATTCTCTGTAACTTCCTTTTTCCAGATCATTACGGACACGCGGTGGCGTAGGTGGTTGAGGCACTATGCTACAAGCCCGAAGTCGCGGGTTCGATTCCTGTTGAGGTCACTAGAATGTTCAATTGGACAGCCGCACTATGGCCCTGGGGTTCACTCAGCCTCTAACAGAAATGAGTACCATGAATCTTCCTGGGGGTAAAGGGCGGCCGGTGCGTAAGGCTGACAACCTGACCGCCACCCGTGAGACTATTCTCTAGAGAAAATGTGGGAGCCTCGACGTCTCACAACCCTATGGGCCTCCACGGCCTCTTACAGGGATAGCTTTACATTTTTTATTTACCTGTAACCTTTGTTCGGAACGTTATTTAGTTAGTTAGTCCGTTAGTTAGGGCCATGCCATAACTCAGGCGGTCAGTCGCCGGGTTCCCACTACGGCGACCCGGGTTCGATCCCACGTCAAATTATGTGGGATTTGTGGTGAACATAGTGGCATGTGGGCCGGTTTTCTCCTAGTACTTCAGTTTCCCCTGCCAATTCTCATTCCACCAAATACTGCATACACATCTATCATCCAGAGCTGGTACAATAGGCCAAAGAGTGGCCAACGTACCAAGTGGACTCAGTCTCACCTCGCCCAACGAAATAAAAAAAATAGTTAATTATTCAGTCAGTCAGTCAGTCAGTCAGTCAGTCAGTAAGTTGACCTATCTGTTTGTTGCACCGACAGAGCGCAGCACTAGTCGCTGTGACCAACGTTGCCGAGTACCTGGACGAGACAGCCATCCGACGAATGGTGCTTCCCAAGACGAAAGCCGTGTACGAGAAGAACACGGGTGACCTGAAAATCGTGCTGAACGTGCTCTCCTGCGTGGAGAAGACGCTGGACCGCTTGGACAAGCCTCAGATCATTGATGAGGTGCTCCCCCTGCTCTGGGACGTGAGGCTGCAGGACCCGGAGGTCACGCTCAGGGTTGTAAGTAAGTGCCTCTCTTTGCTTAACAACTGCACGGCACACTGACAGAGGGTCCACTCTGCATGCACAGGAATGGCTTCTCTTGGTTGCCTTTACGTTCTTTGAAGGTCTCTCTACTCCTTGCTGATTCTGACTTGGTTTGCCCTTTCACCCTGAAGATGGAGACAGTATGTTGTATGTATTAATGGGCCATAGTAATCTGGCCCTCGCACTGTGATGTGCTTCCCCTTTTATTAATCCTACACTTTGGATGAAATGTAGGACCCTATTTACGGGAGCGTCATAATAGTCACTTGGTTCCATGAAGAACTGTCCCAGGTGAGAAAATCTTAAACAGGCTATGGGCCTCACAGTCACATAGGTTATGTGTGGCTTATTCAAGACAGGATGTATCTCCGAAACGTCGACGAACTGTGGCCTGCCTACGTAGCTTGACATACCAAAGGACTGTTCTGTTCTCAAACTGAAAGATTTATTTATTTTTCATTTCTGAATTCCTTGAGGATGGAACTGAAGGTTTTCGAACTCTCCCCTTACTGAAATTCAGTTGCATAACTTCCGAAGGACTCTTTGTATCAAGCCGTTTCCTTCTGTTCATGCAAAACAAGTGGGGGGGGGGCAAGCTCTCAGTTCTATCAGATGCCGACATTAAGTACGTCTGGGACCATTCTTCAAGTCCCCCATAACACTTCATGGCATGGTGCTTAATTAACCACAAGGAGAACTTCACGCTATACTCCTTTCTTTAATTATTTAATTTTTTATTGTTTTTGTACAGCGCTACAAGCCGGAAGGCCTCGGGTTCCATTCCCAATGAGGTCATTAATTTTTTAAATTGACCTAATTCTTCCAGCCGAAATATGGCCCTGGGGTCGGCTCAGCCTCTAACAGAAATGAGTACCAGGAATCTTCCCGGGGTAAAGGGCGGCCGGCTGGCGCTTAAGGCTGGAAACTCATCGCCATGTGTGAGCCACTTGTCTAGAAAATGTGGGAGCCTCGACGTCGCTCAACCCTGTGGGCATTCATGGCCTGTTACAGGGGTAGATTTACCCTTATCTGTTTCAGCATTTTCCTCGATTTGACTTTCATATCATCTTCGCCACACTTGCAATGATGCTGTGTTCATAAAGTATACCAAAAGACCTTGCTGTAGGAATGAATGTTGTGACACCAGGGTGCTCGCAGTGACACTGACTGCAGGTCTGTGCACACAAGTTCTATAAATACACGTAATCAGTTTCATTAGCAGTGTTGACTTCTCCAGAAATAGCGGTCCAGACAGAGTACAATTTCGTGTTAATCCAGTTGATTAAGAGCGAGACACCCCGCTCCACGCCTGATCACGTGATACCGTTGCACGGGGTCTCATTACAGCGGCTTTCAGCGCTTAATCAAAACACTTGTAACAGGTCAGGCCCTCACGTGAGGAGGGTGGCGTTCTGCTCTCTATCTTGAGGTCCTGAGTTGAAATCTCCACCCACAGACCGACGATTTTAGCTCAGGCTTTTCTACGTTTTCTTCAGTCCCTCCAGGCAGATGTATGGATAGAACTATAAAATGGGTCAAGGCCACTTCCTTTCATTGCATTTCATTCCACTGATCCTCCTGTAACTTGACGTCATATTATCCGAGGACCTGTCAGCGTCATTAAATAAGCAACGAAGTGATAGTTGGGTACACTCGATTGGGTAATATGGAAGTGTGTGGAAATCAGTATTTTGCTCTTTAAAATAAAAAAAAAGTCTGTATTCTCGCCACACGATGTATTTTCATATTTCGTATTTTTTTTTCAAATATAGAGCGATGATTTCCCTAAACAACATTAGCCAGCTGCTCTGCGTAATCGAGACTTGAGGTAGAAACTGAATTTTAAAATATTTTCACATGATTGAATGTGACTAGAGACGAGGTTTTTGTCTGTAATCGGATTTATTGACCACTTACGGATCGTAACTACAAATAACTACGACAGTCTCACTGAGTTACACACCAAAGATCAGTGTAACTGCAGTCTTCACTAGTCGTTGTTTGGTAGTGGCTTCCAATGGCGGACGTTCCGCTTCCTCTGGGTTCCCGAACTGTCCCCGGCCGCAGTTACTACCTCCTCACTTCACAAAACTGTAACCCTGCACTGACTCAAACAACTCAAAATCAAAGTCAGAGTTATTTTACGACTGGCTGTTTACAGCCAATCGCTTTATCTTGGCGTCAAGCCCCTTGAGACCCTCGAACAGGGTTTTTTTTCTCAACTGAACCTTTGCGGTAATAGTCCTTATATAACATCCTCTCTGACGAGAAAATGGGTTAGTCACTTATGAATGTGCGAAGCCAGCATCTAACATCCTGAACTATAGCACGGCGAAATAGCATTCCTTATTATTTTTGTTACCTACAAATTATAATACGAACCTTCCCTGAAACTGGACACTTTCTGATAATTATCAGAATTATAATTTGCGTCTTAATTGTTAAATGAAACATGAGTGAAAGACAATGGATTCATCCGTTTTTAATCGGCTTCTTGAATATTAGGCCATAACGTAGTTTCAGATTAGCGACGACTGATTCACTTCTCTGCCACAAGAATGCAGGACGAGATGGATGCCGCTGTAGAGAAACTAGAAACGGTACCTTTTTTGTTTCCTGCAAATTAACGTCATTCCCCCAAAGGGTTGAACACTGTGACTATGTGACTCAGAATGGGCTAGCTAAAATTTTGGCCAAAGGAATGTGTCCTCATGTCCCTCGTTATTACATTTAACAACACGCTTATATCTGCAATAATGGATAAAACATTCCCTGTACACTATAGAGCCATCTGTGGAGAGATGTTAAAACTAACTGTTGAACACAGAACCTAATTTCATGTGGTGAATTTGGAGTGTTGTACTACGAAATAAGATATGTCGTGAAATAATGGCTAACATTTACCCTTAGTGTTAGATTGAAGATGGGGTGGAAGAGAGAGGGTGAAAGTTATTAGGGTGAAACTTGTGTTACGTGAAACAGCACCGTTCCATTCTATTCACCTCGTGTAATTACCATGCCTTCTCTCGAGAGCCATTAGCATTGGAAAGGGTTGACACAGACGGCGGCAACAAAACGATCATTTGTGATCAGGTCTGCCTACTGCGTTCTGTAACATGGATGAGTTTGAAACTTGCGAGATTGCCTTAACAGACTAGACGTGAACCCCAGCCACTGGGTCGTAATACAACTAAATTAATGCAACAGAGAAGCAGAAGTACCCAGTTCTTCCCCTAGATGCCCCAAATGTCATTCAATTTCCTCCCAGTAACACAGTTCATACCAGCTAAAACTTTAAGGAAGGCGCAACACTCAAGAAATTACTACAAGTTTTATCTATGAAAAAAAAAGAAAAAAAAAGATTTGGAATGAGGATTCTAGTTGCATCCAGAAACTCTACTGCAACACTTGAACATCACTTTAACAAGTGTGACTGCCGTACATATTAGTAAGATTACAGAGTGAATTTTATAATAGAGGGGGTTTTCTATTGGGTCCGCGGTAGGAAATAGGAAAGTTGCGTTTCTAGGCATGTTTGCATTCCTGCAGAGACACTGCCAGTCTCTCTGTGCACATGTAAGGACTTGAGATCTACTGCACGGATTTTCATGAAGTTTGATACAGGAGAATATAATTAAAAGCGTTGACACGTCCCAATTTGCTTAAAATCGGACGACGATAACGGACACTTCACATGAGTTCTTGCTCGCAACTGGAGCTTAACTCGCTAAATATTTATCTGAGCGAAGAAGTGTTTCGGACAAAACTTGTAGGCGGAAATGAAACATCCAATCCTATCAAATAAATGTTCCCTAAATTTTATGTTTTTGGAGATAATTGAACAAAGCCGAGGTAACGCTTACGAATTGTTACTACACGCGGCTATGCACGTTATACGTACTGGGAATAGCGTCTACGTTACCATGGTTACTGTGCACAAAGGAAGATATGGCCTCAGCGTACAAATACTGAAATCTTGGATTATTCTCAGATGGCAGCAGGAGCTGAGTGCTTCTCCCCTGAGGCAGCTGTACGCGCCATGAATGGCCTCAGAACAGCAACGCGCACCGGGCATTTGGAACCCAAGTGTGTGTCCCTCTAATGGGAATCTTGTGTGGACTTGCAAGCATCTAATTACACTCTCTGCGCCGCCATGTTGCCCCCATTTCCGCTGCGACTGAAAGCAAAACAGCGGGAGTAGAAATCTGTAGATTTGCATGTAAACATTTTCCTTGTTCCGCCTCTTCCCTGTTGGTCGGATTCCCGTAAGAATTAAACATGTAGGCAGTCGGTTGGACTCCTTGGTCGGGGGATCAGTCATGTCGCAAGGCCGCCACCTACACACAGGACAACATAAATACAGACGAAACGCGGATAGATATACATGCATCGAGTGCGATTCGAACCCACACCCAAAAGAACTCCTTGTATTAGGGCACATGCAAATAATATTTTGTAAAGCGATGAGTTCACTGGATTCTTCAATTCACGTAATCCTTCCAGCCGCACTATGGCCCTGGGGTCGACTCAGCTTCTAACAGAAATGAGTACCAGGAATGTTCCTGGGGGTAAAGGGTGGCCTGCACGTAAGGCTGATAACCTTACCGCCGTAAGCGAGCCGACTGTCTAGAAAATGTGGGAGCCTCGACGTCTCACAACCCTAAGGGCCTCCACGGCCTGTTACAGGAATAGCTTTACTTCTTTTTTACCTTTTTTATATTATGAGCCTGTGGGCATGACACTCTAAGGGAAGGGTGCTGGGGACCGAGTGCTGCGTTCAGAACCAGGGCCTGCGAGGGAGGATGTGACACGAAGACGGAGAAAATATAGTGAGGAGGTCCATGATACGCACTGTTCATCATATATTATTAGCGTGATCAGAAATGCGTACAAAATTTTTGTAGCGAAGTATGAAAGGACGCGGATAACGGTATAATATTAAAACGGATCTCTAACTTACAGTTTGTGAAGCTGTGGATAGGAGCCCCGATGGTGGCATGAAACTAGTCACATCACATCACAACACTTCACAGAGCGAACACACTGAAGGGCCGGGCAGGTTGGCCTGGCGGTAACGTTTTGTATTCATATTCAGAAGGAGGCAGGTTAGAAACTTGTCCGCGACACCGTCTATTCTGGTTGGGGGGGTTGTCACCAAGATTACCTGATTCGTGATTTATTTAACAACGATGTTTCAGATATCTAAGTTTTTCTACCCTAGCAGTTGCGCATGGCGGTAAATATACTGCTATTTGGGCGATTCCGGGTTCAAATCTCGGTTAGGACACCTATCCTGATTTGAGGTTTCTCATGGTTTTTCTCGGTCTCTCCAGAAAAATACCAATATAGTAGCCTAGTAGGGACACCGAAGCAACCTTCCAAATCCTTTCCAATTCATCTGTCACTCTACCATCTGCAGCTGCTGACAGTGTCTTACCTACTTCACGACCCAGATGATGTGTTTTATGTAACGACGATTGGTCATTTATGGCTTTGAAAAGTATGTGTAGGGAAGTGGCCGTCGTCTGTTTTGCTTCACCAAATTTAAGGCCTGAAGAAAACAAAGAGAACTCGTTGACCTCTTTGTGGGCTGCAGCAGAGCGCCTGACCGCCCCAAATTTAGATCGGGAAGAGTAGCCATTTACAGAGACGTTCAGTGACAAGTCCTAAATCTGTGTTACATATATCACGTAAAAGTAACACAAATTTAGCAGGGATTCTGATGTAAACAGACACCTTGGAGTCAATCACAGTGGGCGCGCGGTTCGTTCGAACGCTGGGATCGTGGGTTCGAATCCCACTCAAGGCATGGAGGTGTTTGTGTTGTCGTGTGTGTAGGTAACGGCCTTGCGACGGGCTGATCACTCCTCCAAGAATCCTACCGTCTGTGTTAAAAAGATTACGAAACTGAAGAAAGGCAGATCCTGTGTCCTCATGTGTTTCCACCTACAGTTACACCCTGTTTCTGTGCAGATATCTACAGATTGATGCTGAGTGACAAGAAATACGGCTTGTCTGTGAACCTGATGGCAACCCGAGTGATGCCGTCCTTGTTACCACAGACTGTGAACCCTTCCCTCAACCTGGAGCAGTTCACAAACCTCCTGGAGGTGCTTCAAGAAATGCTTGATCACATAGACAGGTACATGAGGCATTACTTACTTAATAAAACTGGTGTAGATTGGTTAAGGAAATCAGAATTGATTTGGGCCTTTGGGCAAGTTGTGGCCACTAGAGGCCATCAGTGTTTATGTAGGTTGGTATCCCTCACCTGGCATGTATTTCCTGTTGAGGACCTGACAGAGAACACTGAGAGATACCGTGAAAGTTACTCTGTACAATATGTACGGTGGCCATGACTGTTAAAGCTATATGCAAGTATTGCAGTAGAACTTTGGGATGAGATTTGATTCCTCATGCCAAATATTTTTTGTTGCATAATTAAATTTCAGTGTCTTAATTAGGATGTAGATCCTTCTCTGTAGTTTTAACTGCTTTCTGTTGTGTAAGCCAATCACAGTGACCGCGCGGTCTAAGGCATGAACATCTTTGCCCGCTTGAACATCGGGATCATAGGTTCAAATCCCATTCAAGGTATTGATGTTTATGTGCGTTATTTCATGTTTATGTTGTTGTGTGTGTAGGTAGGGGCCTTGGGACAGGCTGATCTCCTGCCAAAGGCGTCAAACCGACGGTGTATAGGGTTAAGAAACTGAAAAATCGGCCAAGGACCACAAAGGCTGTAGAGTCATAGATAGATGGGTAGGTAGGTAGGTAGGAAGGAGACAGACAGACAGACAGACATATTGTGTAATTGAGAAGGAAGGAAATAAAAAAAACACCTTACATGGAAGTCATGCCCGTCTTTCTGTCTGTGTCCTAATATCAGCACCTCAACTGCCAGCCAGATTTTATTTTAATTCAGGAAAGGGGACTTTCAGTAAAACTATTGGACAATTTCAATATTCAATTGTAACGATCTACACTCAAGCATAGTTTACAGAAAGCCATAAATGGAGTTCCCCATGTAGCTCATAAACTGTTCTGTATATCTCGTTGAAATCTCTTATGAGCTGGAAAATATCCTTTCCTATATTATCAGAATGTTGTTGCATGAACTCGAGGCTGCAGAGCTTCTAGCATATGCATACTTAAACATGTTTATGCAGGAACCAGAGGAACAAACTGAAGCTTGACAATCTGTCCCTGCCAAGCCCTGAACGGCATCGTCCGCTGAGGCATCAGTACAGTTCTGACAACATGCATGTCCCGCCCTTCAACATCCCTAATCTGCGTATTGAGCAGCGTAAAACATCTAGTGCAGAGGATATGGCCCGCAAGAATTCTGCAGGTAAGTATCACAGTTTCAGAAATTATGTAGCTCTTTCAAAGGTTTTTCAGTTGTTGTAAAATATAAATGTGTTACTGACAACGTCTTTATTGAGTTCTAAATTATTTCCATATGTGTTGTTGATTTGAAGTGAATTTAACAACACTGCTTATATTGGTGAAGTCAGTCAGTGTTAGGATGGCTAGTGTGGTAATGTAGGAAATGGATTCCATGCTGTGATTAGATTGGGCAGAGGCCAGAAAGATTGACACAAACTGAACCTGGAGGGCACCAAACACAAAACAACAACAAGAAATTTTGTAGCAAAGTATCAGTTGTGTCAAATTAAGATTTGAAGCCTGCAGTAATAACCTTCATTTATTTTTAAATGTTGTTAACTCTGTACATGCTGAGTTTCTTTTGGTTAGTTCAGAACACAGAAGTGTTAATTTATGTATATGCAAGTCTGTAACATATTTCTGTATCTGCAAGAATGGTGAATTTTTCACCGAAACTGGGTATAATGTTCTCTGTTACTTTTGATTTCTTTAGGATATTGTATCCTGTTCTGTTGTTGCTGTACCTACTTTCATATGTTTACACTCTCACTAGATGTCAATACAACATTTAGTTTCTTGTGATTTATTCAGACATCACAACTGGATGTCTTCATATGTGATATTTGTGTTTGTCTGGTTGTGTCTGTGTTACAGTGTGAGCTCATTCCTGTGTGCTTGAATACTGAGACTTCTTTAAGTATAAACTGACAGACTCTATACTACTGACTGAGGTTATTGCTGCATTAAAATTCTCTGGGGTGATATTGGGAACTTCTATACATCAAATTTGATGAGAAAACAAATGTTTTATAGAAAATCACTCTCTCCAGAAATAATTTTGATTCATAAATTCACCATGAAAGCTTTAAATATTTCACAGGCATTAATGATACTGAGGCTATTTCTGTCCATCTGTCTATTTGCATGCGTCATGTCTATTAATGCTGAATAGATTTCAATGAAATACAATTTTTGAGGCTCAAACTAGAAATTGTAAGTCAAATTTAATTTTGGTCTGTATCAGAACTGTTGAGAAGAAACTAATTTAACGGAACCTTATGAAGGAATATGAATGGAAATAAACATTGATTAGATAGAAACCATTATTATTTCAAGGACTGATATCTGAATAAAAGTTAATAACACAACTGTTAAAGATGCCAGCAAATTTATTTATCTGCAGAGTGAAATGTCTATGTATAATGCAGTCCATTTTCTTCCTCTTACACTTTTAACACTTTAAACACAACATGTTTTGTCCCTAGATGGCCATCTTCAGGTGTCTTAATATATTAAAACTGCTACACTGCATTAAGACACCTGAAGATGGCCATCTAGGGCCAAAACATGTTCTGTTTAAAGTGTTAAAAGTGTAAGTGGAAGAAAAAAGAAACAGTTTATTGCATTATTGATGGACTGTATTATACAAGGTCCGAATAAAAAGTATCGGGAAAATCTTTCCCTTACTTGACTGTACACGGCAGCACGCTCGCACCGCGCAAGCATCTTAGTGGGGGTCTAACCTTTAACACGCGCCAAGCACCATTCGCCTGAGCGCGTTCGTAGAGGCCAGGCCGTGTTTTCAGTGGACGCCTGTCGAGTGAGTCGGTGCAAGCGCAGAATGCAGCGAACGATTGAACAGAGGTACGCCATCAAGTTTTATGTTGGACTGGGGAAATCGGGTACGGAGACGTTGGGCATGATTCGCCAAGTGTTCAAGGATGAAAGCATGTCACAAACTGCAGTTTTTAAGTGGCACAAGCTCTTCAAAAGAGGCCGACAGAGTGTGGAGGATGAGCCCCGCGGTGGACGGCAGTCGACGTCAAGAACCGACGACAACGTGCAACGTGTGCGTGACGTACTCAATTCAGACCGTCGGTTAAGTGTGCGCATGATTGCAGATCGTGTTGGCATTGATAAGATGACGGTGCACACCATTATCACTGAAGATTTGGCGATGCGAAAGGTCTGCGCGAAACTCGTCCCGAAGGTCTTGACGGACGACCAAAAGCAGAGACGAGTGGCTGCTTGCGAAGACCTTCTGCAACGCGTTGAGGAAGACCCCGGCTTTCTGGACAACGTCATCACGGAAGACGAAAGTTGGATATTCGAGTACGACCCGGAAAGAAAGCGTCAAAGTTCCGAATGGCACACTTCGGCATCACCTCGTCCAAAAAAGGCGCGAATGAGCAAATCCAGAATGAAAACCATGCTCATCGTTTTCTTCGACGCCCAGGGGGTGGTCCATTACGAATTTGTACCTGAGGGGCGAACAGTGAATGGAGCTTTTTACCTGGAAGTGCTAAGAAGAATGAAGAGAAGGGTCAATCGGGTGAGGCCAGCCATCGCCGGAAATTGGAAATTGCATCACGACAATGCACCCAGTCACACCTGCTCCAAGGTCACCGACAACCTGACAAAAAACGGCATCGCGACAGTACCCCAACCCCCCTACAGTCCCGACTTGGCACCAGCAGACTTTTTTCCTGTTTCCGAAAGTGAAATCCTCCCTCAAAGGGCACCATCATGGGACCCTGAGTGCCGTCAAAGAGGCTTGCACGCGGACCCTTAAGGACCTTCCGGAATCCGCCTACCAGGGAGCCTTCGTGTTGTGGCAACGCCGTTGACAAAAGTGTATCGATGCACAAGGGATGTATTTTGAAGAATTTTGAGGCATTGTAGCAGTATCTGAAGTAAATCTATTTTCCCAGAACTTTTCCCGATACTTTTTATACGGACCTTGTATATGAATGTTTTAGTATGGCTTGCAACAGGATGCTTAAATACAGAACTACAAACTGGAGCATGAAATTCAGGGGGAAAATTAACAGAGAAATCAATAAAAGAAGAAGAAGATGACAACTGGTTGGTTCAGTCAATGAACTACTACACATGAAACTAAAATTGGACTTAATATAATGTCAGATACTGGCCATTTGTGCAGACAAACCTGGATGACATGCAACATAGACTTTATTAAGAAACTTAAATTTTGTTTCAAATGTTTGCAATTTGTTTGCATTTAATGAAATATGATGAAGAACTTCTGTATGCATTGAAATATCCCTATTTATTTGGTTTGTCAATAATGAACTCCTATCTATAATTAAATGAACATCACATTTCTAGGCAGTGAGACCCGACTGTCTGTTTCTCGCTCACTCTCTCTCTCTCCTTCTCTCATCTGATTCATGTACTGTATATCACACTGCATCCAGCTGTGTCAAATTGCATGATATTAATCAGTTTATTACAAGTTGAGATCTCATCTGAAATGAAAGGAGAAACCTTTCACTGTAAAGTCAGAAATTAAATTATTTGTAGTCATAATTACATCAGTAGCAATTTAATTTGCTAGCACTGATTTATCTATTTTATTGCAGTCTTCTCTTAACAAATTCAGTAACTACATAAATTTGTTTTCTCTGTTTTGTTTCCATCCGTAACTGTTTGTGCATATAGATAGATGACTGGATTCATTGCTTCTCTGCAGGCTGTGTTATCCAGATTATAAAAGTCCACAGAAAAATAATTATGGAACATCATGTCCATTCAATAGGATGAATGCCCCAATTTCATGTCATATCTTATTTCTCGGTATGGAATAACTATTTTCCTATGAATGAGGTGTCCTGTTTCACAGTCAGGTTAACAATCCTCCATTATGAAGGACAAAACTAGAGTGTCACTCCACCTTAGTTGGTATACTGACCAAAGTATGGGCTGGGAAACAGACGAATCTGGGTTCGAGTCCAGCATCTAGATCAAGTCTAGGGCCTATCCAGCTTTCTGTGCATGGAGTATGAAAACTTCTTTCTCTGCAGATGGCGCAGCCAGAGCATGAAGGTGACCCTTCTTGTCCATCTACTGCCAATATTAAGAATGAATGTATATGTACCTCCACTCCCCAATATACCTTCATGGCTTGGTGCTTGTTTACGCACAGACACAACATTACCATTTTACTCGATGCTATGTATTCTGAAATACTGACAGATAGACCACAAAATTACCATTTTACCTTTAATATGAGATGAGTTGTGTCACAAAATTGGGTACGTTTAATTTATTTTGACTTTGTGTACATTAAGCATCGAATTGTGTATATTATATTTCAGATAAGGGCCCTAGACATGTCAGATGTGCAACTGGGCATGTTGTCCATGTACCAGTCAGTATAAGCATGTTTCAAAATTCCATGGAACTTGTTTCTCTTCCTGATCCGCAGCACCATACATACTGCTCCTGTAGCAATACACATGTGTTGTGGTCCAGTGGTTAGCATGCCTCATTCAAACTTGGGAGATGCTGAGTTCGAATTTTGATCCAGAGACCAGCTGATCAGCGGTTTCTGTGATATTCATCTCTTCCTCCAGGAAAATGCTGTAGATAAAACTCTAAAAAGGAAATAACATTCAAATTAAGAAATTAAAATTTACTAATGTGATTCAAGAAATAACTGCTAATGAGGATTCAAATTGCATCCAAAAACCCATCATAATTTTTGTACACCGCTTTAACAGCTGTGACTACCGTACATATTGGCAAGAGTGCTGAGTTAATTTCATTTGGGTGTTTTAGGTTAGGCATTCGTTGGGAAACGAAACAGACAGAAAAATTCCATTTTCCTGTAGCCTCTACTATATTTGTATGTGTGTGTGTGTGTGTGAGAGAGAGAGAGACAGAGAGACACACTTGCTGATTCCTGTATGTAGGTCTCTTTACATTTATGTTTTCTGGAAAATAATTGTGATAGATTTTATTTCCCGCTGCATGACTCCAAATTGAAATGTGATGGGAAGAGCATATTTCATTGTGTTCCTTCCACATGCTGGCTGAGCTCATTGGCAGCCAAATGCCTCCCAAACCATTTCCAGCTCCAGATTATCCAATTGGTTTCTTTAAACAACCTGTTGTCTCTTATATTCTAGGCTGCATTAGGTGATTCATCCTACAATTTGAAACGTGAAGTGAAATATTCAGGCTTCAAAATTTGAGTTTTGGTTTCAGTACTTATTTCCTTCTCCTTAGTTCAAGTTTTACTTGAATGATGGAGTTTTGGAAGTGGGTGAGTATGCTAGTCTGAATTTGGCAAATCAAAATGTGAGACCTGCCATTGCAGTATTAGTGAACATTTTTCTGGAATTTCGTGTGATCTGGGGGTTGCTTGGGCGCTCCACTCATCCCAGTCTTGTTGTCGTAACTCTGGTGAATGTGAGTAACAATGCCCCAAATGCAACAGATTCTGGCGTCTTAGGAGGTTGGTGGTTTGGTGCGTCGCCATCGTCTCCTGACAGCAACTTCTTGAGAGTGCACAATGCTTTCCCAAACCGACGTCTCTCTGATAACGCCCTCATGATGCCCCCCAAAATCCGCATTGCTCCATCTTGTGCCTCCTCTCCGGGTGGTACTCCAGGAGGCGGAGGGCTTCCCATCAGACGACACTCCAGCATTGGGCCCCAGGAACGCCGTGGGTCCACTGTCAACCTCTCACCTCCAACGGTAAGCATGATCCTACTCTACCACTCATTGCTCTGCTTGCCACTTAATTTGAATGAAGAGGTTAGAGAGAAAGCAACTTTTATATAACAGCATCCAGACTAACCAATTCTTCCACCAGGGCATAGCTGCTTTCCTTGTCAGTATCACAATATATAGTAGCTAAAACTTTAAGAGGGGATGACAGAACAAGAAATTAAATTGTTCTCATGCAATCAAGAGATTCCAATTGCAACCAGAAAACTGCAGCAACACTTGCATGTCACTTTGATGGCTATAGTAGCATACACATGGACAGGAGTACATAGCAAATTCCATAATATCCTTGGCTGTCTGCAGTAGGAAACAGAACACTTATATTTTATATATGTATATTACATGTAGATACAAACCACTAGAACAGCAAAAATATATTCATATTTGAACTGATTTCAATCGAAATAAAGGTTGTTTCAAATTAGTATTACAAAGTAATATTTAGTTTAAAGCTGTGTCTGTTATTCAGATATGCTCACTTCTATAAGTCACTTCTAGCATTCCTACAATTTCCCATTGCTGCCAAAACTAAATTTTTAGCCCCAAAGAACCTATAATTTGCATGATCTATCAGGGTAGCCTGTTTCCAGCAGAGGCTGTTCTTCAGTTCTGTAGGTAAAGTCAGTGTAAGCAAGTACAAGTAACTGACAGTAATTTGAGGTGAAAATACTGATTGCTCTTCTTACACATTGCCAATCCTCCAGATGTTTATCAGCATGTCTAAGTCAGGCAGTACACATAAGTGATTTGCTGTTCTGATCCAAGAGCACTTGGTTAACTTGCAGTGACATTAATGAACTTGGCCAGCCCCTGTGCCATCGTACTGCTCATGCAGCAAACCTAAACCCCTGTGCCATAAGAGCCACCAAATTTCTCTCTAAATTAGGCAACCCACAATTATTCAGGTATTCCATCATGTTCTTACGTTTTATGTACAGAATATTAGGGCATGAAATAAGGTCTGGACTTATGGAGACTAGACCGAATCCATGTCCATGCTAAAGCCTCCCAGATTCGGAAAATCAATGTTCCATTTTTGCCTGTAATGAGGGGAGCTTTGATCTCATGCACCTGCTCAGTTCGCTTCACACTGCGAACTGCCTTCTGCATGACGAAGTAGAATTAATGAGCACCTCTCGATTGTGAGATGATTGTTTGCTTTATAGCAAAAATGGAAGTTGTGCAACAGAAGCAGTTAATATCTGTGACTGACACTTCTAGCAGCCTTCAGTGTCGGTATGATGAAAAGATAATAGTCTAGAACTCTTTCTGAACAACATCTTTTAATTACGGGCTGATTCTTTTGATAGAATGTGTAATCGTAAGTAGTGTTCATTTATATCCCAACATAACTGACTTCTAGAGTATCAGATTTATTTAAAAAATTCTCCCTGTCAAAACATGAGAGTAACAATTTAACATTCTTTTTAATTGCCAGGTTTTATATAAGATTTGAGGTTCTTATGGCAGTGAATGTGCAGGCTGTGATCATGGGGCAGTGACGTTGTCTTGTCTGGTAGGGTTATCGATGTTTCACAGGGATATACCGCCTAATCTTCATGGTACAAGAAATGATCCAAGTGGGACAGAAAATTGTGGGGGGGTTGTGGTCCTGTGAGCGCTTTTTATCAGATGGTGAAAATAAGGAAGGAGTTAGAAAGCGTTATTTCAGTGAGAGAGACAACATCACTTTATTATAACATTCCCAGGCTTCCCTGTTTGCCCATCTGAAAATGATATAAATAATATTTAAAAAAAATGAATTCATACTTCAAAAAGTTACAATTACAGAAACCAATCAGTTAATGAATTTTAGAGGAATAATTGTTGTTTGCTGTGACAGTTGTGTATAGCGTATAACTACACTGTGTGGTCAGAGTTTCTATATGTTAAAGCAGGTGGTAGTTATGGTTACCGCTGTGCTTTAAAGGTTAAATCCATGACTACAAAATATTACACTGTGCACCAAACTGTTAAAATAGCTGTGCAATGTTTCACAAGCACCTTCATTAAATCCAGTCTAGATCCAGTTACAACTTAAACATTTCTGTGTTGAAATTATTCACAGTGGACTGCAGCACAAATATTTGCCTGTGTTCGTATGATCATTAACTGACATGTAGCTCCCACACCTGTAAACAAGAGCAATGGAATGTATTGCTAAACCAAACAGTGAGAAGAGACACACATTGTTATAATTTCTAGTTCTGTTCAGTTTTATATCACATGCATGACAGAAAGCTGGAGAAACGAAAGATCTGGTGTATAAAAGAGTTAGAGGGAGGAAAGTCCCGAATGTAGGAAACGTGAAACGTGTTCCTTGCTGTGTTTGTGTATGTGTGTGTTAAACCGAAGATCCTCTGTAGAGCTATTACTGGCAACATGGTAGGGTAGGATGCTGATGTCCTTGTTCCCGTTGTGATCATGCCTGCAGGGCGGTCTCCACTACAGATCAGTATCGAGGGAGGGCTCGAGCTTGTCCGTGCCATCAACGTATGTAAGTCACATTGCTCACCATATTGTGCATTGTAATCTCTCTGTTCCGTCTTCCTCCACCCGCCTTCTGTTGCACTGATCAGCTGCTGCCATAATAATTATAATTTCTTATTTTCCGTTTTTAATTTTTGCTCTAATATTTCTCTTCCAGCCATCATTAGGAAAAAAAAAACAACGCACAAAATATAATAATAAAGATAATAATTTTACACGGCCAATCTTGATAATGTGTATGATTTAGCATGCTAGGATCATCACACTTATATGAAGGTACATCATTATATCATGTTGGGGCAGAACAGGAACATGGCAATGTTCTCAGTAGCAAGTGCATCACAGGATACAGATACGAGTTGCCGCAGGGTGAGTAACTGCAGGGTACTGTAGTCAATAAATTACCATATACATGTGCTTATATGATATTTTTTGTAGCTTTAATATAATTAAAAGTTATTAGTGGGAAAAAAATGTCCATTTCACCTCCAAAGATATTCAGTGAAACCCTTGTTCAATGCATGTATAGGTTTTTCTTTCGCTAAATCGAGGTTTTCACTAAATGGGGATTAGGCACTGTACCAAGACTTGGTGTACATAATAATAATAATAATAATAATAATAATAATAATAATAATAATACAATTTTCTGGATCTGAGTTTCCCAACGCCTTTATTATGAAGAGTATTGTCTTCTGGGATATGACACTGTAGTCTCATGCAAGTACACTGAAGTGATGAACTTGTGCTGGAGTACATAGCATCGCATCCCAAAAGATACACTGAAATCTTGATTATCTGTGGTACTGAAGAGGAGAAGTAAAGCAGAAAATAACAAAAAATGGATAATTCACATATTCAGAAGCATCCTCTAACCATACAGCATGCAAACCTGAAACAAAAATTAATCGTTACATTGAAAAAATCCTTTAAACTTACTTTAAGGCTGGGATGTCATTGCTCTTATATAAATTGCATTGCAATGTGCAGGAACTCAACATTCAATAAATGCTGGAAAACAACATGGTGTAGGATTTGAGTTTCTCATAGCAGAGGTTATGGAAATTCCTACCTTCTGGGAAGTTGCTGGTTTGATTTCTTGCATGGCTTACTCATCAAACCCTGAAGATGGAGGTGACATCTTTGTATGAAACTCTGGTTGACTTTAAGCATACCACATAATGTTATACCACAGACAGTGTTTATGTTGGGCTTCTGTTGAGACCAGAAAGCATTCACTAAATACTGACTTTCAATAAAAAGGCAACACAAAATTAGGATTTGACTATTTATTTCTCACAAATGGATATTTGTTTAACAACTATTAAGGCTGATAAGTTAGAAGCATCAGTGACATATTGAAGTACTATAGATTAGTTTCATGTTATTCCATATCGAATGTTTTAAGTAGACTTGTTTCTTCTTTAATAATGGGATAATAATTCAATATTTTTTCCCCCATTGTCTTCTTTTTCCTTAGGCATTTTGATTACATCTGGGTTTAGCAGTAAAATTTCTCCCTCTGTTTCTGTCTTCCTCAAAGGTTCCCCACAACAATTTCTCCATACCCTTTCTCGTCTTTAATATCTTTCCTAACCTGTCACTCTCACCTTGATCTCTGTCTTTGCCTTGAACATTTTCTTTTTTTGTGATTTTATCGTCATTTATTCACAAATTGTTTCCATACTCTCATATTTTCGTATTTATTAATTTTTTCCGTGATACTGGTATTTATCTTTAATTTTCTCTCTTCTGGTGTTTATCTTCGATACAGAGTTCTCACATTTTAACAACATGCTGTATATTTACTAACAAGGTATGACATCAGTTAACTTCTTAAAGACAGAGATGTTCTTGCTATTCAATTTCATGCTAACAGCTAATCTCAATTATAAAACACTTTCATAATTAATAAATATTAAGATCTCCTCTAGAAATTAGGGACTTCTCAAACCTTTTCCTCTGGTACAATGAACACTTGAAAAGTGACACATTTGGATTGTAATGATTGGGATTAATTATAGTTCTGTGTTGTTTTCTGACTGTAGTGTGAATTTTGGCCCATGCCACCATGTAGTCTGGGTACTGACATTAAGGATATCCTGAAGATGGAGGCAGTATGTTCCCCAGAAACATGTGTGCCCATCTACAAGACTACACGGAGTCAGAGTCAGAAAACCATGATATGAAATGTAGTTTTTTCACTGAAAGTACAATGTGTTACACAATATGGCACTGTATTTGACATATATCACATTAATTTCATGCACTAGAAAATGATGATATGCAAATGGGAATTATGTAAATCAAATTAAAATTGAATATTCAATCATTAGAGATACATATAATTTTAATGTACACCTATTTGAGGACCACATATGGCAACATCCTGGTGTTGAGTGGATGAGGACTTATGTAATTATAACATGAAATAAATAAATTGATAAATAATTTTATCCATGCTATAGTCTAAAAGCTTATACTGAGATCAAAAGTCGTCCCAAATGAATCAGAATCACATATGCACATATATATGTTAATTTAATTAGTTTCATGTATTATTGTGTAAAGCACAGAAGGTTCAAATTTTCTTCATTGACATTATGGTTTACTGTCATCGAATTTGTTGTGCTACTTTTGTATTTAAGATTACTTCAACTGTGTTATATAGATTCAGCAATGGAATGGACTCTGCAATAGTGACTGGAGGAACATGACGTAATAAGTTCAGATGCCAGATACCATGACATATTTGGCATGAACATAATTAACAACATTGTAGATATTCCTATACTGCCCCATGACAACATGGTTGACATGGCTGAAAATTATTCTCTGTGGCATTTGTTTCTTTAAATATTATTCATGCATCTAAAAATTATAATTACAGTGAATTCGAGAATTTAAGTCTTTTGTCATTTGTTAATATCAATTGCTTAAGTGCTGGATTCTGAATATGCCTGTAACTTATTTATTTTCAGATGATGTTACAGATTTTACCGTTTGCTTCCAGCATTCTATTTTCGGTTCAGTGCCCCTAAAAGTCTGATGCTAGTATAGAGACCTGTGCAAAGTCTGGGCACCAGATCACTTAATGTCTTTATGATGGCACTTGTAGCTTTCTTCCTATTAGTAATGTTGCTCTTAGCGTTTCCTTCTTGGTCTCCCTTATTCCTTTTCTATCCATAACCTTTACCCACGTTTTTCCTTAGTGTTTCCACTCAATTTAATTCGTTCATTGTATCATCATTCATCTTCCCTTTCTTCATTGCTGTCATTCATATTAAACCCTTTCCTCCTGCAAGAGCAAAAAGCAGTTTATATTTTCCACATATTCTAGCAATGGCAAATTGGCTTTCTTACTCCTGATGTTTTTGATTCTTTTCTGGGTCCCATTTTTTTGGAAGTAGCTTCTATGTTTATAGGAAATTTATGCTGGCCTCCTAGTACATTTCCTGTCACAGCAAAACTCTGCCTTCTCAATGGCGGATACTCAGTATATTATGGTTCAATTAGTCTCTTTCTCTGCTGTTTGCATATTAAAATACAAATTTAAAGTATATATAATTCAACAGAAATATTTATAGAAATGCAAATGCCACCAACAGATGATGTTACAATATGAATAAAATGGATGAATACTACTTATTGGACTAATCCTGTGTGTTTATTTATTGAAGTAGTTGCAGGTTCCATATCCCCAACAAATAAATTTCCTGGACTTATATTTCTATGTGTGATAGTTCAGTTTTGTTATGATTGGATAATAGTTATGATAACTTCTTTCTGGGGTGATATTTCCATATGGTACTGCTCAGTTTGTTTCATGCATGAGGGTCATTGGTTTCTCCTTTGTTGAATTTTGTCATTTAAACATATGAAGTTGGCATAGTGATTAAACTCTATATTTGTATTTCGGAAATGCTGAGATAGTACCTTTATTAGGCCACAACTGATTCTTTCCATATAATTTCCAATCATCCTACCATTCTGGCACTATATAGTCAGAGATGCTGACAGCTTTGTAAAATAAACCACATAGAAATTATAATTTCAGTTAAAAATCTCGCAAAATTTCTTAATTTCACTAACAGAATTATCCACAGTATAATGCTTGTTGTTGATAAGTCACACATTCTGTGACACAAAGAAATGTAAAACAGACACAAACAGAAACAACAATGGAATTATAAATATACATTATAATTCCTTTGAAACCATTAAAGCAATGAACGAATTATGAGAGGACTACAAATTTCACAGTTAAAAGAGTTTATGGAATGCAGAAAAATTGGAATAAGTATGATGGTTGGATCTCTGCCAGGCTTAACAAAATATCAACCAGAAAGTGAAAGTTTGGGAAGACTTCTGAAATGATTGAAGGGTCGTGTTTTATATATCCATGCAGATCTCAATAAAGCTATTACTGGAAGACATTTTGATTGATGATAATAATAATAATGATGAAAAGGATCCTCTAAAGATCTGTGACAATGGTGTGGTATTAATTATAAACTCTTTTGTTGGACTTTATCCATTGTCTCAAATCTGAAACTATACAATGTTTTGGAAGTTCCATCTGCTTGTGAAACATTGTATAATTTTAAATTTAATTAACAGAATTGACAGTGTCCAGCATAGTTTTATAATTGATGATGACAAACATACCCACTTGATATGCGTACTGATATATTTATCAGTGCTAGAATAGGTAAAACATTGTGTACTAAAATTGGAGCAGCAATTGAAAATAATCTGATTTACCTACTTCATCNCACATTAAACAATGATCAAGAAATTTATCAAGATTTATCATGGACTAAAATAAAATAAAATTTCCATTAAGACGTTCATTCATTACTCATTCCATTAATCAAGTGCGTCAAATTAAAATGCATATAAAAGAGACACTTATCATACAAAATTCACTTATTAAAACAATCAAAAACAGTAGATTAGTCATATAATATAAAATAAGCATAAAAATAGTTGACAACTTCAGGTGCAACTTAGTCAATAACAGAAATCAAAAGCACGCAAGCCAACATGCTACAATGCATAGTCATACACATACCGTGCATATTTCACCAAAATATAATTCATGATCACATATGCAAAACTTCACAGTAATAATAAAATGGTTAACAGACACTTGTTCAAACATGTTCTTCAAACTATCATACAAGATGTAATACCCATCAAGACAAATAAAACAGGATAAATACGTAATTTGTAGTTTATGACATATTTCTATATCAGTTCATTTGTCGTCACGATCTGTGTGTTCTCTTACATTACACATTATACCCATTTCTGTTGGTAGTATTCTTTCATGGAATAAAAGGAGTGATGAAGTAAAAATCTCTTCAGTGCTCTCTTAAAATTTGAATTAAAATTTGAATTACAGTAAACCCTCGCTAAACCAGTCACAGTTATTTCAGATGACAGATAATCTGGATCGAAATATGAAAAATGCTGTTAACAGTTGAGTACATACTTTAGAAACACATAGAATTTAAGAAGGCAGATGAGTCACTTGTCCCTTCAGACAAAATTAAACAGTTTCTTCAAACCTGCATAGTTACTTTCAAAAACATATACAATTTCTGAGTCTTCTATTGATGAATAAATAAATTGTCTTTCTGTAGTTTTTATATAAAGGCTCTATGTGGTTATTTTTTTATTCGGTGTCATCAGTGTTACTCATATTATTAAATTTTTCATTTATTTCTTTTCTAAGTTTCTTTTACCTTTTAGGATTGCCTTTTGCTTCAGTAATCCAAATTCTTGCTTAATCTGGCTGACCTCCACCCCATTTACTCTGATTAGCGAGGGCTTACTATAATTGCTATGCAGATATCTATTATGGTTTATAAAGTTCCTGAAAAACAGCTTTTTATGTTCAAAAATGTGATTCTTGTCATTACTGAATAAACATTACAGTCCATACCGGCTTTTAAGTGAACTGGACACACAAAATGGTACATGTTATATTAATTTTTTTTAATACTAGTGGGGTGGGACTAAGTCCCTTGTAATGCGGCCACTTCTGGCCTATTGTATCAGTCCCAGATGACAGGTGAGGGTGATTGTGGAGCAATTGGTGGAATGAAGATTGGCAGGGGAAACCGAAGTACTTGGAGAAAACCTGCCCCAGTGCCACTTTGTCCACTACAAATCCCACTTGATCAGACCCGGGATTGAACCCGGGCCGCCCCGGTGGGAAGCCAGTGACTAACCACTTGAGCTATGGCACAGCCCAACATGTTATATTAGAACACTCTGAAGTCGTAAATTCATCGAAATAATATCTGAGATTGCAGCTTCTGCCTCACAGCCATTAAGCTGCGACTCCATTACAAAGACCACCCACTTAATACTGGGAATCACTGTTCACTACAAGAATTATGTGGCACACATAAATACACTGTGTGGGCAAAGTGAGGAGCTTGTCACTATTGATGTGCTTGGTATGTATGGTTACCACTGTGCTTTTGAAGTGTTAATGAAAGAAATCAATACGAATTCTAATCAAAATTCATGATGAAGACAGTCTGCTGATACCACTTCAATGACTGACATAAAAATTCCATATAGGCTACTTCATGCTCTGGTACAGGGGAGGAACATACCGAAAAGTGTTGAAATGTATAGGATGAAGCAAAATTAGTCATGGCCCTCCAGAAATAGTCTCTATAAAGTTTAAATTTCTAGAAACTCATATTTCACAAAATGTTAAGATTATTTATATTGTGTATTTCACTTTACACTTAGTATCATAAAGCAAGTATTTAATTCCGAGTTGTTCATATGACTCATGGGAAGTGTAAAGTAAAATTATGGATAAGTCCCATAAATAATCTCCATTCATTTTCAATATTCCCTCAGCATAATTTTGGCCGTGTAAAATATTATAATTATGCTTTACGTTGCATGCTTCTTTTTTGCATATAGGGAAGTTGTTGTGTCCTCGTCTGGCAGATTTGTGAGTGTCCAGCGTCTTTTTATCCTTTTGTCTCCATTAAATGTCTTCTTCAAGCAGAGTCTTCGCAGAAGAGAGGCAATCTCCAACAGACCCTTGATAACTGTGTCTTTGTAATCGTAGTAGCATTATTTTGTGATGTTGTCCAATTACATTTTGATGGTTTATGCTAGACAGGTGACCTTCAGGACATAATTGTCTTCGTGTCCGTGCGTCCATTGTCAAGTATGTCAAGAAAAGCAAAACACTTGTCATGTGTATGCGTGTGTATGTTGCTTTGTGAACTTATTGTCGCTATCTGTTCTCTTCTATCCAGCTTGCACGGAGCATGATCGTGAGTACCGAATGGTGTTGACACAGATTTGTGTATTGCTGGATGTTGTGAATAGTAGGTATTAGTTGAATTTAGGTAAAGGGCAGTTGGTCCAGGGTTGCATTTCTCAACATTAATATGTGGTTTGTGTCAAATCAGCTGTTTCACATCTCAGTATCCTTGCAAATATCTGATTTTATTTACTTAAAAAAACAGTCTTTCAGAACTGAAGATAGATATTGAATTAAAGTTTTCAAGATACAAACAATTTAATTTTATATTTAAAAGGAACTTTTGTGCACAGCTGTCAGTAGATACAAAGTTACACCTACAGAACATCACAAGAAGAGTGATATTTCTTTGTGGCAGTGATATTTGGTACTAAAAGCAAGAAGAATCCAAGAAATTAAAGACAGCATAAATATACATCCTAACACCACTGCTAAGTTTCATTAGATCTGACCATCAGAGAAACTCTGATTAAAGTGTATAAATGTAGATGAAGGGGTACAAGGATAACAACAAAACTGGAAGAAAAATCCCTTGGGAGGGAAAGGAAGAAGACCACCTTCCACAGCTGACATTCTGCTACTGAATCAAGGGATGGCTAAAATGACCATGTGCAGAACAAGACCATTTTGGGACCCACAGTAACCGGGTTTAATAACCTGACCCTAATATGTTAATGATAAAATAATGTGCTGTACAGGTTACTGTAGCTTTTGTACTATAGTGATTTCATTGAAGGTTATGTCCAAATTTGATCCATTAAGTTTGATTCACTTTCCATAGAATTATATACAATATAAATATCTTCTGAATCAGTTTATAACTTAGAAGCAGAAGTACCCATTCTTCAGCTGGCATATGGTTGCTTTCACTGTCAACATCACAGCATATAATAGCTAAATCTTTAAAGAAGCAATAACACTCAGATTAAGGGATGAAATAAAAGGAGACGAGGAATGAGAATTTGAATTGCACCTAAAAATTCTACTGTGATACAGAAATGAGTACCAGGAATCTTCCTGGGGTTAAATAGTGGCTAGCACATGAGGTTGACAACCTCACTGCCATCTGTGAGATGATTGTCTAGAAAATATACCCATCTCACAATCATGTTGGCCTCCATGGCCTGTTATGGGGATAGCTTTACCTCTTACCTCTTTATACATGTATTTCTTCAGGCCATATCCAGGAAACTTGGCAACTTAGAATTAGTGAATTTCATATTTTGTTCATTACATCTACATCCTTTTTCATGGGATCATCTTACCATTGGGCACTATACAGTTGAGCTAATGACAGTTTTGTTAAGTAAGGTATAATTAAACCAGAACATATATAATGTGTTGTAAACAAGGCACACAAAACCTGTAAAACTGAATCTAATTCCATTTATGTAAAATGTATTGTATAACAATAGAGAAAGAATCTGACATGGCAACAGAGTGATCACTTTATTCTGGAATGATCAATGGTTTGTAACTTTAAACTAATTTTATTCCTTAGAATGTTTACTATTTCATGTTGTAGTCTTTAGTTTAGAGTAGCTGTGTGTGGCTTGTAATGCATTGTAGCTTAGATCTGCATGCACCTTGTAATAATCAGCAATAATTACCCTTCTGAACTGTAAGTTAGATTATATGATTTTATCAAATATAACAATTGATATCATGGTTGCCAACCACCAGATAAAATCCAGACAACTTGCCAGAAAGGCCACATTATGGATTATATGATTTTATTCTCTGGAGAAAGCAGAATGCTGTAGAATATCAATTTGAGAATTGAAATTTCTACACATTATATCATTGTAAGTAAAGACGTTTTTTTTTTCCTAAGTGACAACTGAGTCAGCTCTCTTGTCCCTAGCAACGGTTCTGATCTTGATTCACTGCTCTTTCCTGCACAATCCACTCAGGGAAGTTCTAAAGGCACTCCACACCCATTGTGATGGATTCAGGAAGATCGAGCCTTGCTGATATATACAGTTCTGTAATATTAACATATTTTATATTTTCAGAACTTTGTGATTGGTTTCTATAAACTTGTACCTGGAAGAGAAAAGTGTGTATCTGGCTAGTTGGCAATCCTGGCTTTAGTATTGTTTGTATATGAAAGAACATTGAAACACAGTAATAAACCTTAAATTCTGAATACAGTATTTTTTATAATGGAATCCTTAAATTTATATGAGATTTCTCTTACTTCCAATGGTGTTACCTGAAAACCATGGGAGAAGAGATTTGTTTAACTCATTTTTTAAATTCAAACTATAGTAAAATTTACTTACAAGCTCAGCATTCAAATTTCTGCTTGCTTTAAATATGCTGAACTCCGAAAATGAGTCAGTTATGTTTCTCCAAATGTCAGGAACTCATAACAGACCACACAGCATCACATCCCAGAGTATATTGCCCTCCATACCCATTCTTAAGAAGCAAATTCAGTTTTAGAAACCATTCACTTACATTTTACCCAAAAGCACAATGGATCATTAAAGGTCACAATGCAAGGGCCACTTATATGGCTCACCCCTCATACGCATACATTTTACACAAACGTGACAGCTGTTCTAGTGCATTCCCGTATCTCTGATGGTTTCCTCATTTGTCTGTGCCAGGGTGGCAGTATGCCGAACACAAGCAGCAGCGTGCCCTTCCTGCTGAGTTCCAGTATGAGCAGCATTCGGTCTCGTCGGCCTTCTGCCTGCTTGTCGAGCTCGCAGGGGTCAGGCCTCCTGCAACAGCTCGGCTCCGGCATGGTAAGACAACTCACACTGGGAACCTCCTCTCAGCACCCGGCCAACGGAAGGGCATTCCCTAGTAGCAATGTAAGGAAATGTCCTTCCTGTGTGACTCTCAACAGAATTCTTCCTGCTGCTGCTGTCGCTGCTTCTCATTTGTGCTTTGCCATTATTTTTGTTGCATTTACACATTCGGAGCTTCTCCCTTCCTTCTCGCCTTTACCCCTCTGGTAACCTGCTGAAATACTTGCACTTTTTGCCACAGAGTATTTACTTTCCAGAAAATATTCCTCATTCTGGAACTAATATTTCCTGTGGTTGGTTACATCCTTGTTTGTTACTCTGTTACTTTGTTTGCCTAAGTTTTAACATCTCACAAGTACAAACACACAACCAGAAGCGCTCGCTCATCAGTATCACAATATATAACAGCTGAAACTCTAAAGAAGGAATAACGCTCAAATTAGGAAATGAAAGGGCCAGGATACCTCAGTCAGTATAGTGACCAGGGTTTAATTTCTGGCAGAAGCAAGAGATTTTCTCTTCTGCATAGCGTTCAGAGCGATTCTAAAGCCCACCCAGCCTCTTATCCAGTTGGTACCAGAGGTTCTTTCCCTGAGGGTAAAGCGACCAGCATGTGAAGCTGGCCACTCACATCCGTCTAGTGCTGAGGTCAAGAATCATGGAGCTATATCTCCACTCCCCCCCCCCACATCTTCATGGTGTAGTGTTAAATTAGTTGAGCACAGGGACAACTTATCTTTTCCTGATGTAATTAAAAAAATTGTGAATGAGGACTCAGACCACATCAAAGAATTCTACTGCAGTACCTGCACATTGCTTTAACATCCCTGGCTACGTTAGATACCGGCAGTAGAGTGGAGGAATTTTCATAATATCTTTGTGTGTTGTCCATTAGGCCTGGAGCTGGAAGCAGGACACAGAGAAGTTCCATTTTTATATATTTTGGATTATTTGAGATGAGTGTTCACCCACATTCAAATGCTGGTATGTCATCTGTTGCTTGCCAATATACTTATTCCCATTTAGGGGCCACTGTCTCCAATTGGCCCCCTCACAGCCCCCTTCTCCTATCATTTCCCTATATCTGCACCTTGATTTTCCCATGTGGCTTAGTCATCTATCCTGTAGATGGACACAGCAGATTTCTCAGAAACACTGGTACCTTTCTGCTAGGCTAAAGGATATCACATCCCAGAAGGCTGCAATCTACTTTGGAACAGTTTATAGTCTGTGATGTCACAGAAAAGATAGATGTGGCATGCTTTAACAGAAAGGCAAACCATTCCTGATGTATTCATTACTGAAGTTGGCTGCACTCAACATTTAAGTTCAGTACCAGCTTCTAGAGAGAACTTTTCCAGAAGGAATGGTCAGTTGAAACCTATGCCCTGTGACCCATTTCCTTTTCTCCTATAGTTCCGCAACAAGTATGCAGAGACATCTAGTGGTGGCAGCTGAATCTTGTATTACTTGTTGTTCAGTGCACTTACATTGTGTTTGCAGGAACAAATGCTTTACAACTGTAGCTGGTGAATGCTGTCACATGTCTGTTCAGTCAAGTCATGTCAAATTTCTCTGCTTGTGTATTTTGGAACAAAAGAAAGATACAATGTTTGTATCTTGTGATAATGATTTACTGCTCTGTGTTATAAACTTACTCTGTATGTGTGTTTGTGTGTGTAGTGCTTTATAGAGCTGTTATTCACAGTGGGGAAAAAGTTGTATTATCCCTAGATTTATTTATGACATAATTAAAACTTTTATCCTTCTATATGTAATCTTGGGTTACCACAGCAACACATTGCATAAACATAAATTATTTGTTAGGCCACAAACAACTGAGAAATATTTTGTTTCAGAGTATTATGTCTGTTGTTTGAGTACTGATAATATTTTGATGTTCATATGTGAGGCACACTTATTACTTATCATGGATGTGACTTAGCTTATAAAGATTTTGCTTTCCTTCTTCTTTCGTAGCTTGCTTTTCAAAATGTGCACATAGAAGATGCTCATACAGAACAGTTTAGTAACACATAACCATCAAGACTGTTAAGAATTTTGTCACTGATATAGCCAATATTATTACTTCCTGAGCATAAAATCGTTTATTAATGCAATATGTAGAATCAGATATTTCCATAATGAGTGATGCAGTTCCCATGAATTGTTTTTGAACATCAAAAATGTTATAGCTTAAATATGCATGAATCACATTATTATAACAAATATCTGAACTGTACTACTGCTTCTAAACAGTTATATTCTAAGCTCTGTTTGTAATCCAGTAAGGAATGACTCTCTGTGGTATGAGGTAGCCTATAAATAGGATTCCTTTATTAATACGTGTATTTTCAGTTTGCCTTTGATTTCGCTGAGCTGTAAGTTAGTATTATATAAGTTTAAAACTATATTCAACTCCTTGAAGTATGAAATTGACAAATCTAACAGGAAATACTGAAAATTATATAAGTGTTATTTAGGATATTGAAAGAAATTAGCAGTTCAGCAGCTGGCTGCTAATCAGAGTGGCAGTCCAGTGTCAGGGTTGCTTTTTTAAGCCTCTAGACAGGCTCTGTGCTGCAGCATTTCCAGTGGCACTGATTTCACAGTTATCCTGCTGAATTTGTTATATAGGGTCCTCTTCAGTGAAAGCAGGGTATACCAGAATGCAAGGGTGACAGTGGAATAGGAGAAATTGTAGAAAATACATCCTTATGCTCCGCTTATATATCCTACTTTGTATATTAAATAGAGCAAAAAGTCTGCAGAGGGTTGTGAAATTATGGAAAGATTCTATTTTGTAATATCTGTATCAGGTTTCAGTAGGTCTAATACTAGAAATGATGGTGAAGGTAATGGTTACTTTAAAATTATATAATTGTAATTCTTGAGTAACACAACTTTTTCACCCACTTGATAGAATAACAGCACTTCTTTGTTCCCATAATTACAATTCATTCTGCTCCTGCATTGTTTATAAGAAGTACTTCAAATTGAGTACAATTAAGTTCCTGCTAATTGTTTCTTCTGTGAGAGCATCTTAAAAATTATTTGACAAATTACACTAAATTATGGAATTTTGGTACCTAAATAAAGACAATTGTGCTGAATAAGAGTGAATACATATACTGTGTCATGAGCTTCAGAATCAGCAAGACGCCCTTGCACTCATGGCATGAGGCATGTAGATGCATGCATAAGAATTGAATTGAATTGATACTCGTTATGTTTTTTATGATCTCAGTAGTATTATTTAACATATCTGTATATTGACTTGGTACCTTGTACTGTTTTTATTTATGTGTTTTGTTTGACTTTTCCACATCCTCTGAATGTATTTCTAGTATTGGATTTATGGAAATAAAGACTACTACTACTACTACTACTACTACTAAGAGGTAAATTAATATTTTGATAATGAAGTAAATTCCCCTCTGCTTTCTGTCTGCTTCTTGCTGGTTACTTGCTTTCCTCACTTACCAACCCTGAAGTTGAAGGTAGTGTGTTCCTCTGAAATGTCAGGGAACTTCTACCAGACTACATGGTATCACATCCCAGAAGATGGTACCCTTCACAGTCACTGCTCTGAGGCCATCAGATCCAAAACAAATTGAAGTTTAACAAAACTGAATGAATGGGAATGTGTACCAGGAGAGTTGGCAATTCACTATGTTGAGTCTTATTTAGTCTCTGTTGCTTTCTTGACAGCACGTTTTGTGTAGTAAGTTTGCATTGGCTGAATTAAGTCACATAAAATGTAGCTCAGTAAATTGTATGCATTTTTCTTTAATCTTCATTACTATGTTCAGTTGTGAAGCACGCAAAACAGTGATCAATTAGGTTACCAAAAACAAAATTCTTCTGATATGTATTCATTTATAGCTAAGAACAGTAAGAATATATTTTATTTACATTTATTTCTGGTACAGGGCCTAACAAATGTATTTAACCAACACCATTTTGTATACTTTTAAAAGTTGAACCTTGTATGTGTGGTTTGATTGGGTGCAGATATTTGAAATTTGTGTGTACATGTTATTTTATTCACGAGGTTTCTAGCATCTTCATGACAGGCCTGTGTACAACCTCTCAACCCATATTTGGGAAGCGCTCAATTAGGTTATGGGTGTTTTCTTCCGGACTATTTCCAATTCATCATTCAGGAATCGTTCTACAGGCCAGATATTAGCAGCACCATAAAATATCATCTTCCAAATAATTTTCCAGTTTTACCAATGAATTTAGCCATACATCTTTACAGCCAAACACACATATATGTATGTATGTTAATCTTTGCTGAGTTAATTTGCTGACCTCGAATGTCACACAGGAACAGACACTCATAACCTCAGAAGCTTACATACCTCTAAACCAGCACACATGCTACTGGATCTTATCCTGATACATTCCGATAGAGCTGCGTCATATTGTTATATGATTCTTCAACATCCATTTATATATTTTCCCCATTTATGCCTAAGTCATGTAAGCTGTCTGTTGCCGCACTGTTCTCCATTCAAACCTTTTCTTGCTCTTTCCAAAGTCTCCATGTTCTAGTTACTCACATTCCTTAATTTTACTCTGACTTATTGACATGGATCAGATGAATATAGTTTCAGTTGGATAGATACATCACTAAAGAGCATAGTAATGAAGATGTGTGAAATTTGTTGAGTGTGGTGTTATCTCTGTCAATGGAACTCTCACCTGAGATCAGTGTGCCTGCCTTTCTCTGTGAATCACAATTCCAGAGTCAATATCCCACTGTTAATTTCTTTGTTTTGGTGTTACAGTATCAGCTATTTTCTGGAAGGTCCTAGGCTGAGGACTGATAATCTTGGATTTGTGAGTCATATTTTCATAGCATGAGCTTTGCAGTGATGTGATACAGAACTTCTTCACAATGAATCTAACTAAATGACAGAAGATGCAAGCACTCATAAAATACGGACCAGAAATCACTGTGTTCCGGGCAAGTAAGTATAAAGACCATTGTCCACTTTTGAAACCTTGGTTTTCTGCGTTGTTCACGTGAGGGTTATATTACAGCGATGTACAGAAACCCAGTTATAGGATGTTCACCTACAGAAGGCATGTCAAACTAGGTGCAAGAGTTGAATGTTCTTTACCATGTAACAGCAAGTGTTTGCCATTGTCAACAGAAACATAAAATTTAATTGAACTGCTAATTTGAACCCTTTTAAAAACAGTAGTATGAATAATTACACGTACAACCTGCTCTAACATTCAAAAACTGAGCATTTCCCCCACACAGCTTATTGATGTGTTTCACATGATTCTCACAATAAACAGCAACTGTTTTCCTAAACAACATTGACTTGTTGCTGCTTATGATGATGATGATGTGAAATGATCTCTGTGATGTAGGAATTGAATTTTCAAAAATGATTTCCTTAAACTTTAGGGCTTTAAAAAGTTAAAATGACAGAATTATTCCACAGCAAAATTAACGACTAGAGAAATAATGAAAATGACTACAATCCGTGGAACTGTCAGACTTCCTGTTATCACTGATCTGTAAAGATTTAGCAAGATTACTGTCTTCTGAGATGCGTGAGAACTTGAAATCCAACATAGTTAAATGTTAACATGAAGGAAGTTAAAATCTAATTTCTATAAACTGAGTGACTAGCCATTGCACATAGTATGTGTATAACCAACATTTTCAAACGACAAGACAGTTGTGTAGTAAAAAAGAGAATAGATTCATTTATGCAATATTGTTCCAAAATACTGACCGAGTTAGCAGTGTCTGGTATTCAAAAATATCACAGGTTTATGCTATTAATGATGACATTACAATATATGAAGTTATTCAAGACGGTAAAGATTCATATTGTAGTTTTCTTGGTTATGACGCAATGAAAACTGGTAGCAGCAAGCCTGTTAAGGCATAGATGCAGCAACACAGAAAGCCCCACAGCACTTTTTCAACTGACCACAGCTTTAGACCATTGATCTTAAACCTGGGGTACAAATTAAAATTCGTCCCTGAATTCAGGTACTGGGGTGCCAGAAACAAGCTCAGTCATCTCATTCGCAGCTCAGAACCACATTAATAATTGATAAAATATTTAATCATATAATTTTTCTTTGCTTAAATACCTTTATTCTTTTATTAATTCCTATTTGATAGGCAATAATATATTTGTTATTTAATAGACTGATTCTCCATTTTATCAGTTGAAACTTATCATTTAATACATTATTTTGGATGTAATTTCTTTAATTTATTTCAGATGTTGATTATAATCTATGTATAACTGAATTACACACCAAGAACTGTAAAGATAAATTAGATCTGGGGGTATGCGGACAAAAAAGGCTGAATACTCCTGCTTCAGAGCATATGAAAGCCTGTATTTCCCTCTGAACATTTGATGCTATCCATCAACAGAAATGCTGTAATAAGTAACTGTGAGTCAGTCTGTTTGGTTGTGGCAGTTTTAGTGCAAGAATGTCAAGTTGATCTAATAGGCTCTTGGTGTGCAGAGATTTAGTATTCTCTGCCACGAGAACCTAAAATCTCTCATCATTTTAGTTCATTGACTCAGACACTGATGTTTGACTTGCTTGTCCAGTAGCAACAGCCCATAAAACCAAGGATGTAGCTCATGTCATCTGACCAATTAATTTCCTATGGAAGTAAATCAATTAATCCACTTAATAAATTTTTTATTTTATGTTCACTTCAGGTAAGACAAGCTGAAATAAAACACGTGTTCAATAGCAGCTGCACACAAGTTGTTTTGTGGGTCACACAGAATAATGATTGCAATATGAGGTCATCCTAAGACTTACCAAATGAACAACACAAGTCCCATCCCTTGTGCCTTTTCATGTCTGATTTATTTAGAGTGAGAAGAATCAGCAGGTCTTAGAGTCTTCTTGAATGTGACACTACATAATTTTGTAGATAGGAACTAAAGTTTTGACTGATGATTTCTTCCTCTATCCTGAAGATGGAGGTGTCAGGTCCCTCTGAAATGCTGGCACCTATCTACCAAACTGCATATGTGCAGCATCACATCCCAGAAGACGTAATCCAAATGCTCAGTGCCGCGAGAATTTACAAGACTCTGCAATTCTTCGTCTTCCTTTTCCAGGGTCATTTCTATCTCATACAGGTCACTGATGAGACTGCAGTCTTTTTTTTTTCCTTCCCACAGTCACATCAATTTTTCCATGTCTTCCAGTACAACCTAAACCATCTTGCTCTGGGTCATTCCATAGTTCTCTTTCAATTAAATTTGAATTTTAATCACCTTCTGTGTATGTCCTTGTTCTAGTCATTCTTTTTATATGGTAAAATCATTGTAACCATTTCTTTGCTGACTCCGTTAAATTTTTAACTCTTAAATTCCTTCTGTTCCCTTCTCCCCTCTGGTTTTATACTTGACACTTAAACCAAAATCATGTCTTCGCTTGGATTTTACATTTGTTTCTCTTTGTAGGGCTCCATGTCCATGCATTATCCATCAGAATTGGCTTAAAGTATATATACTTTATAAATTTCAACATATCCAATAATATGCTAGGAATTCCAAACAAATGCATGACTTTCTTTGTTTGCAGTGTTAAGTACTGATTTATAAGATGTAAGTTACATTATGGCAGGTTCACAATTGTTATAACAATATTTCAGTTTTAGTTAAATTGGTCTGTCCTCTTAAGTACATAATTAGCAGATTGACATGTAAAATTATTGGATTGATCTTTTTGCAATCCCAAAGCAGATCTCTGCATGTCGGTATGGTACCTCTTTCCATTCTTGGCACAACCACCTGTTAGTCAGATTTTATGACATACATGGTATGGTATTGAAGAGATAAATTACAGCAGTAGAAACCAAACTCGTTCAGCCACATTATGAACAACTAACTAGGAATGAAAATGTGATGCTGTGTATCCTGCAAGATAGGTACCATGCATCAGAGGGAACCAATGTCTTCATCTTCAGGCTGAAAGAAGGGTTAGTTCCTATCAGATGACATGGAGTCACATCCCATATAAATGTACCCATAATGTTCACTGCCATTCATTTTTCACAATTGTGTTGTGTAATTCGTAGCAGAAGCACAGAAAATGTCGATTTCAGTCAACAGATTTCTCCTCTGTGACCTGTGACAAATGCCATGCCAAATGCAGACAGAAGCACCATGAACAGAAAAGGATAAATACATAATATTACATCGTAGCATCACTTCTTTTTCATTCATTCTGTGAGCTTGATCTGACAGATATAGAGATAAATCTGACCATGAATAGGTTAAGAAAGGAGACATAATTAAGACAAGAACACACATTCTTCCCTGTAATCTTACGCACTACACAAACAGAAAATATTAGCACCTCATTCTAAACATTTTAGTAAATACCTGTAATTTATTTTACATTTTTTTTTCGGCTAACTTAATGCTTAATTTCTGATTAAAATAGATATAAAATAAAATCATATGTATGCATGCAACTTGGGCTGTAAATTAGTAGCCCTGTTAAGATTCTGAGCCTTGCAACCAGTGTAATTACTGCTACCCCTAAGTAGGACTAAGTTTTGCTACCTTTTATGCTGATACTGTAATTTTATTTTCTGCGATAGTCGGTGGGTGTGTGTGTATGAAGCACTTGATTGATTAGAATAGTGCAAAATTTTACACAGATCAAAATTCAATTGTACAATAACATGGCAAAGCAAGCATGTCTGCAAAAACAATAAGACACACTTCTGTGTGAGACATATCTCATGTAATACACAGTGTTACTGCTTCTCACATTTTGCAATCTCTCTGTGTTCATTTAAGTGCTTATGCTTCCTTCTGCTTCTGCAACACTATGACACAAAAATGTCAGTGAAGTGAAAACCAACCTGTTTATTCTTTCCTCAGTTTTCCTTTTTATTTATGAAGAAGCCCTCACATAGGATATACAAATGAAATTTTTTAAAAGTAATTAAATTTTAAATTAGGTTTTCATACATGGGCTATAAGTTGGACAACTGGAACCACCGAATCCAGCTGGAAAAGATCTTCAATTCTAAACCCCGTGATGTATACATATGTTGCTTCTTCTATGGGAGAAATGTGTTTGTACTCTGTGTCATAATCGTTAGAACCATTCTTCTGCCTTGTGTAACAATTCCTTGACAATCCAACATAAAAATGTCAAAATATTTTTTCAATATATAATGGTGTAATAGGATCTGTGCATTATGTGATGTTCTCCATAGTATCTTTTGCCTTTTCCCAAGCAACATTTCTCTTTATACCATGACTGTAAGATATGGAAGTTTCATTCGACCTGAGGTATTTTTCTTGTCACTTCAGACTTCAAAAACATATTACTGGAAAAGTGTGTGAGTTGGCTCACTGGTAACTGTCATTTTCAAATTGTCTATCAATGCCAGGCAAAAACAATTCTTATTCCTCTTTTCTTCTTCTTTCAACCGAGGGATGGGAATGCTACAATCCCACCATTGTTACTGAAAATTTCATACTCTAAATTCTTGTGTAAAGAAATACCTCATTTTGTGATGACTGTAGTGAATATGGTGCACTCAGTTTGTATGTTTGTGCATGAATGTGTTGGCGTACCTCTTGAGATAAAGTATGAAGGGCTGAATCTACCGATTAAAACATAATAAATGCAGAACACAAGACAGGTCTGCTCTGAACCCAGTGCAGAAAAACTATAAACAATTGGGGGTCTGAAGTAATAAGAAAAAACACCGCCATTTCAGTACTCTTCCTCACTTCTTTAAACAAAAGCTGTGATTTCTTAGAAACTTTTCTACTTGATAACCCTTGTATGGTTGTGCCATTTGCTCAACATAGTTAGTAGTGTTTGATCTTCTTTCTTTATATGCCATAAGGAGGCTCATTTCCTTTGGAGTATGGAATGGTATGTGAGAAATAACATTATGAATGTTTTGCCACAAGACAATCTCTAACTGTAGCGTTGCACAAAACATGACAATATCGTCAAACCAGATTGCAACAGAGGTAAATGGCTATACTTTACGTAATAACTGGATGGCCTTCAGTAAGCTAATTTCTACATTTTCCTCCCTTTGATGATATACTTCATGTTCCTGTAAGGAAATCAAACGTATATATAATTGCTAACAATAGCAATGTCAACAAAAACTAGTGCAAGTGATGAAATTATGTAATAACCTCTCCGAGTAAGACCATAAAATTTTAATGGTATGGGTAAGAAGCTGAAAATTGAAATTAATATGAAGTTACTGGTGTACGTAACTGTAGTAAAGATAAACACATGTACCTGTTCTTCAATATTGCAATAATGTAGTAGCTAAAACTTTAAAAATGGCATTACAAAATTAAACTTTACTCATGCAATTAAAATAAGCCTGGGAATGAGGATTTGAATTCCATTCAAAACTTGTGCCACAACATTTGCATGTCATTCTAACAGCCATGGCTACTGTACACACCAGCAAGGTTACAGAATAAATCTTATGTTATCTTTGAATGTTCTGCAGTAGGTCCATAGCAAGAAACAGAAAATTACATTTTTATATATATTAGATTGAGGGAATTTAACAGCTGAAAACATTCTGTGATTGACATAATAAAACAATCTGTTTACATACATGGATATAAATGTGGTTAAAATTTATTGTTAATGCTATCGTCTTAGATTTTTCATGGCACCTGGTTTACAAAGTCATGAACATTCCTGAGTCACTAACACTAGCTTTTGTCTAACTCACTGCTATTGTTGGCACAAATGTGTTTATATAACAAGATGTCAAATCAAAATGTACCTTTAAACTAATATTGTTCAGGTATTTTCAGTATTAAAAAGTTCAATTATCATGGAAAGCTAAAATGCAATGTTTCAGGAGAACTGTGTTCTACCAATGTGTGTCATGAAGATATATCATATGTATATTTTGTACTGTACAATTGGCCCTGGTTACTTATTCATATCACTTAATTTTCTTGGGAGGGGGGGGGGTCATGCTGTACAGAACTGTGTTAATTTTCCGTGTCAGTTTCACTCATTTATCGATGGTATATTGCCAAAAGATCACTGTTAACAGAAACTATATACACTTTATTCTTAAAATGAGTTGCCATAGCAGGGAGACATATTATTCTTGGAGCCTGTGCCTCTGCCCCATGTCATTCCAAATCACACAGTTGCTGTAATAACCTCGATGTGGCGGGGGCAGTTACTTCACTAAAAATAATTAAGAAAGGAACTATATGTTTCAACAATTTTCTTACTGTTATGGTATTTGAATTACCATTTTTTCAAGAATTAATAAAAATTCTTCATGTTGTATATGTATATAGTAAATTCAGAAATTATCTTTATATATCTGATCTGCAGATCCATGTCATGTATGTATAAATGTATTTATGTACAAAAATGCTGTACATATGTTAGATTATAAATTAGTATGCATGTCATTACAATATGTATGTGTGACTGAAGAACAAGCAGTTGGGGATAAGATATCTTTAACTTACATCATACATCATGAATAGTTTTGTTTACAAATCCTTACATTCAGCCCTCTTTCCAAGATCTCCTTCTTACAATTCTATCATGCCACATCATAATACAAAAAATAAGATTTGAATGAACAAATGCATACTTTTGTGTGTGTGTGTATGCATAATTAGCTTCTATGTTCTTTTACTAAGAGTATTTTCATTTTGGAGATCACATTGTAATCAACATGCATACAAGCTCTAAAATATGTTCAGACAAAACTTGTCTCTTCTTAATTAAGCACGACATGAAGATTCATCTCCCTCGTTGTTTTTCCCTAAATAAAGGTGAGTGGTCAGTTTCACATTGGCCAATTTACTCCTAGGAAAAAAGCCACCAGGTATCCACTGGACAGGAGGCTTGGTGTGCCCCCAGAGCCTGTCCGGACACTCTAAAGAGAATAATCTCTTGCTCCTGCCAGGAATCAAACTCTGATTCCTAGGCTGGCCAGCCCACAGTGAATCTCAGTACTGATCAAGTTATCCTGGCTCCATGCTTAGGCAAAAGCATTATATAAATGGTCACTTTCATCTCTCCAAGAATTTATGACAATCACATCCCTTTAAGGGCTGCAATTTACATGGTAAGACTAGCAAATCAACTTATAGTGCACCATTTCTGTGCATGAATTCTGCATTCCATTCTCCAAACATTAACTTCAAGGAATTACTGCATTTTTGGACTTTCTCCAGCATCCAGTATTCTAAATGATCAGAGAACACACCATTTTGGAAACTGGATCTGTTACCATCCTTAGGTGATGGGGGACCCCTCTTCTGTCGGGTCCCTTAGAAAGAGCTGTCACCAGACAGCCTGTCAGTAATAACTACAGCTATGTAAATACCCGAGACCAGACTTTGTGATGGGAAATTGTACAGAATTCTGATGAAGCATACAGACTTGACACTAGGACAGAAAAAAAGGCAGAAAGTAAATAAAGTACATTACATTTTTCCTGGTTTTGGGTATTTACATAGCTGTAGTTATACTGTATTTATTACATGTTCCAGCACATCCACACAAGGCTGAAGCCATTGGATACAGAACCTGTCACACCACAAGCTTGCTAAATCAGCAAGTAGTCAACAGAACAACGCATATAAATCCACAACAATAAATCAAGCATATGAAACCCTACTAACATAGGTTGCCCAGTGATTGAGGTTAGCTCTTTCTAAGGGACCCGACAGAGTAGCATCTCCCCACTCACCTGAATGGTGAGTATATTAATCTCTAAATTACTTACCAGTCATTAATTTTTCACTAAATTTACACAAAATTTGATTCAGAAATATATCTTCTCAATAAGTAACCAAATGTTCAAACTAGATATAACATGCTGACATTAGTTGTGCACTTGGGTGTTGGTAGCAATTTGGAGCTACATGCTCCCTCCATCTTCAGGGTAGAACTGTGCAGACTGTGAGTATTTATTTTGTGAAAGAATGTGGGGTGGTATCCCACGTGGGTCAGTATGACAGTGGACAGGGAAAGATTTGAAAGAAAATAATACAGTAAGGCCTCACTACTTTGAAACCCTTATGCAAATCAGTGGTGGACATTCAAATTACAGGAGTGGTACTGCGACATGTGTTGCGGCAGCTTCCATATCATATAACATATAATAAATTTACTTGTCATAAAATGTAAAGATGTAAGTTTTGACATCAGCCTTAAAAACAGTTTAAGGTGGCAGCAATGTGATAACCAAGGTTGTAATGCAAAAAGAAAAATCTTCCAAATTAGTGAGGTTTCACCATATGGGCATCATGCGCTCAAATCCCTGGAATCACAAGCAATAAACTGTAATTACTTTGGGTCCAATAATCATGTTACAACAGACACTTTTCACATTTTATTTATTTGTAAATTAAAAAACAAGAACAAAACAAGCTGTCCTCCCCGATCTCCATTTAGTTGAAATATTCAGCATTCTACATGGTCAGCATTTCTATTGTAACTGATAAATCTCATTAACTGGGCAGGATAACATTTGTATACAGTTTTATCACAGATGAACATGAGGAATCAATTCACAATAAAGTAAGCAGTCTTCCAGGTTGTAATGCCACACGGTTCGGAGACAACCAAATGTTTTAAAGCTTGAGCTTGCTGCCTTCTTATGATGGGTTGTTTCTTCTTTGGTTTACTAATTGACCCTTAAGATGGAGGCAGTATATTTCTCCGAAATGTTGGGGCTCCTTGCAGACTGCATGGCGTTACAACCCATACAGCATGTAAAACCATTAACTGTACATAAGATGGCAGTGAAATAGTTACCAAACTACAGTGTCACATTTCAGTTATCTTACTAACAACTGTACATATTAAAAAAATAGTTACACAAAGTCTACATTTTGACTTATGTTAGTATGACAGAAATTATGCAAAAAGCAAGGCAGCACATGGATGTGGGAGCCACTAGGATCTTCCAAGAGTCACAGCCATAAAATATGTTACAAACTTGCATTTATCCCATTTAGAAGTATATGCCCTGATCAGGATAGCCATGAGGTGTCTGTCGCCAGCGTCCATGCACTCAGGACACTCCTACAGCTCTGGTACTGCACCTTACAAAGACAGGCCAATGTACAGTAACATGTACTGAGTTCATGCCCATATTCAGCGCAAGAAGCTTTGCTATTTCAACTGGAGCTAAGTTTAACATGCGAAAGGAGGGCAAGCGTTCAGTCCTCCTCAGTCAGTTTAATGTCTGGCAATGACATGCTATAACAAATTATGTTAGATACACTGAGGTGACAGAAAGATGTCCCACAGGCTGACCTGCTCGAGTTCATACAATTGCCCCTCCATAATACTTCCCTGCATCCCCCTTCATACCTCTGGTAGTGACACACATTATAGGCAGCTGATGATATAGGGCAGGAGAAAACAGAGAAGGGGGGAATCTCAAGCACTGACATCCCCATCCTCCGTGAGACTTCTCTCCACACTCAGAATTTATCACAGTGTTCAATGAGACAGAAGCGGTACCTTGCTAGCAACTCCCTTACATCCAGTGCCCTGAGGTAACAGGGCCATGACCTTCTCAATGTCACTATTCGACAAAGCAATTCCTTGCCAATTTACAGCTGCTTGAATACACATCATAATATCTTCACGTTGGAGAGGTCTGAAAGTGATAAAACTGACTTCTAATGCAACATCTTGAAAAATGCTAGTTACTTTTTCTTCCATAACTTGAAATTGAGGTTCCACATATCCATTACCCTGCAAGATAAACGTCTGATCTTTGCCACTGAACACAAGAATAACAATAGCTCTAACACCATGATATTGGCTATGTCTTGCTACTTTTTGAAGAAACCTTGCTATATCAACAGCATCACTAGTTACTAAATCGTCTATTATAACCAGATTGGCACCACAATGAGAAAACTTAGCATACACATCACTTGCTGACAGTGAACTGGACTGTAATGGCCAGATGAAATGTTGGACACTTTCCTCCCGAGGAAAAAGTTTACTTATAAATGATGTGGTATATGACTTACCAACACCTGTCCCCCCAGCAAATGCCAATATTACAATTCCTGGATAATGTGTGTTATAGAACTTGTTCAAAACAGACATGATGTCATGCACTGCAGCCTTCTGACCAAATATATTATTTTCAAGTGCAGTTCTTAGAACACCCATATCCAACGTCATTTCACACACCCTCTGTTGTGAAGCAAAATATAATGAACTGCATACAACAACAGCTGCAACTACAAATATGAGTGCTAAGAATATATATATTCCTTGCTCTGCAGAATTCTTTGTTTTGCTTTCTGTTTTATTCTTTCTCCATCTGTATATGTTATGAGTTAAATTCCTTGCTGTTGAACTCAATGGCTTCATATTGGTTTTTAGTTCAGGAAGCGTTTCCACTTTTCCTTTCTGCCGGAGACAACGATCAGGAACATCTTTCAGGCGGGGAGTATTTATGTTTTCAGAGTACATGTTCAGTACTGAGGCAGGTACCTCATATTTCACTGCGTAGGATTTAAAACTTGAAACCTTATCATTACAAACACAAAGTTCCAGAACAACTCGTTCAGCTCTTATTTTTTCTCCACTGTACGACGTCTGTTCGCAGGTCCATCGCTTGACGACAGGCAGCTCTAACGCACTACAACGTTCTTCAGTACTGACTCGTTTTCCCAGAGGGAAATCATATAATGATCTATCCATCATAATGTAGCTGCTATATATAACGGAATGTTTCACCCAATGCAGTTTTCTCTTCACCTCTTCACAGCTAATTTACAAATATAAACTTTTACATATAATACTTATTAATAGAACCACAACGCGTATGAACGGCATATATTAACACCATCTGCTCTTGAACCTTCAACTCCGTTCGCTTCCAAAACTTCAATGCCTTTTACAAGTTTCCCACCAAATCTCCTATTTTAAAGTTACTTTTACATAATGCAAAGGTTGAGTAACAATTGTAGTGCCATCTATGAGGAGTGTTTGCAAGACGATTTCAGGTTGACCGAGAGTGACGGTGGAACTTAGCGATCCATGATCTCCATGATAGTGTCCTACAGTTACAGAGATCCATGATCTACTATGTGGCCTTAATGACCAAAGCGTTCTTAGTATTTTAAACCAATTTTAGGCTGGTATCTTGTACTGGCCTACTCTTTGACACTAGAGAAGTACGCGATATGTTTGGATTTTATGGGGTGAAATGGCACCATGTCCCAGGAAAATTTCACTTGGGAACAAATATCGTAGTTGAAACCGTTAATGATCCGTGCTGCGTATCGTCCTTCCGGATGTGACGAAGTACGTATCAGTCATGAAAAGAACGGTCAAGAATGTTCGTAGGGTTGGTAGATAATGTATGCGTTGGTAATGTGTTTCCTTTTCCGGATAGTGTGTTGTGTGCGAGGCAAGGTATTGATAATAGTAGGTGGATATTTTGTGAATGCTAAAAGTTAATAGAAAATTATACTTCAGTTAATATTTACTTGCCATATTCCTTTGTTGTGAATACAGTGTAACTATCGGAGGTTTGATCTCGGAAAATGATAATTGATGAGGACAGCAGTGCGGCTGATTAGTTGACCTCGCCGGATACACATGTAAAGCTTTCGAAAGGAAGTTAATGGAATAGGTTTAATGACCAAATCCTGTATTTGTGTTGTAGGGTAAACATTAATATGGCGGAAGTCGAAACATACGAGGAAGAGGTTTTACCAGTTGAATCTGAGGCCACGTTGGCTGTAGCACAACCTGCAGAGTTACCGGAAATCAAGTTGTTCGGCCGTTGGAGCTGTGATGATGTGCAGGTGTCAGATATGTCCCTTCAGGTTGGTATCTTATAGCATGTATTTTGATGTATGCCGTACTTTGTAGATAACTGCAGGAATTTTTTTTTCCCAGTTCGTGTTTTATGCACTTATTCATTGTGCATATTCCGGCTGTGCTCCAGTGTATAGAAACCGATTTGAATTTCCTCTTTTTGTAATCTTTAAAAATTTGATTAGGAGGTGCTAGGAAGGCCCAGAAACTTTACATACTGTCAAACGAATTAAAGGAGTGAAACGCTGGACATCCAGGCCTTCGTAATAAGTTTGCTTTATAAACCTGTCGCTGAATTCTTCAATATGCTCTGAGTGACTGAGCATACCGTTTTCCAACATCGCCATATCGTGCCACTACAGCCACGTTACCAGCCAGCACTTTTTGTATGCCACCAGTAAGAGATTCTTGGCTACCATGCAGGTTATCAAACTTGCTCTGAAGAAATTAAATACAGATCCCACTGCACTATTTACTGGCAAACATCTGAGTAACTATTAAGCAAGTTTATTAGTACAGCTGGAACTTGTTTGACATTCATAGTTACCACTAAGATGAGGAAATGTATAAAACTCTCTTCTGTTAGCAGGCAACTAAACTTCCAACTGAATTTATTTTTGCCATCTTGAACAATCCTGAAAGGTTTTACAACACATTTAAATTACCTACAAATAATATATTACTAGCTCTGTCAGTGTCTGAGTCGGCAGGATGAGTATTGGGTCATTTCCGGGGTAGCATGCTAGAATTTGCTTCGTGAAGCCAGCCAACAAGAACAAGCTATGAACGGAGGTGGGAGTCATAGTGAGGTAAAGATGTGCTTGTCCGTAACTACTTAAGCACTACACCATGAAGGCGTATGCGGGAGTGGTTGTATAGATCCATGTTTTCTTGACCTGTGCATTAGTCAGAGGTGATTGGTCAGCTTCACGCCCCTGCTGCCTTACCCCTAGGGAAAGCCCCTATTACCCATTGAATAGGAGGTTAGGTGGGCCCAAGAGTTGGTCTGGACAAGTGGAAAAGAGAAAATTCTTGACTCCTGGGACTCAAACTCCGACTCCTTGGGTGTCCAGCCTGTAGCCAGTCGCTATACTGATTACACTACCCTAGATCTGAAGGTAGCAGATAATACTGATCCAAATTTTTTGGGGGCTACAATATTTGTATGGCTGTTATGTTTTCAAGAAGTGCACATCCCAGGTATGGCGCTGCTTGCCATTCTGACCTGTATATTATTATTGTTGCAGGATTACATTGCAGTGAAGGAGAAGAATGCAAAGTACCTGCCACATTCTGCGGGCCGATATGCCGCCAAACGGTTCCGTAAGGCACAGTGTCCCATCGTTGAACGACTCACAAATTCATTGATGATGCATGGTCGCAACAATGGAAAGAAACTTATGGCTGTTCGCATTGTAAAACATGCCTTTGAAATCATTCACTTACTGACAGGAGAGGTGAGTATGTTAATAAGCTTGCCACCACCCGCTTTCACACTGGTATTTTGCTTGGCTTATTTGACCCTGAAGATGAATGGAGGTGATGTGTTCCTTCAAAACATCAGTCGCCTTTCAGCAGACTCAACAGCATTATGTCCCAGAAGACATAACTCTTCATAACCACTGCTGTGAGGACCCCAAATCCTGCAATATAAATAGAGGTTTACAAAATTTGTCTTCTTTGGGCTCTTGCCTTTGAGTTTAACTACTTCAGGTTTTTGTGCTTCAGTTGAAAATTATAGGAAATTGCATCGCAAATAACACAGAAGAATAAAAACTATTGCTTACTGGAATATTATTATGAGTAGGTTATTTTCGGTTATCATTTGCCTGTGTTTGGCCCACAAGGAAGGCTGTGAAGGTGTGTACGCTTGGGTCGGACACTGATGTCAAAGTGCAGGTGGTGCAATGGTTCCAGCAACAGGCCTAGGGAGTTCTTTTTGGAGGGGATCTGTCGGATGGTGTGCCATTGCGATGCCTTCCATACCGCTCATAGGGACTATATTTAATGGTGTCTACCCCTTTGTCCAGGGAGCACGCGGTACCGTAGTTGGTTTAGCCACTATGCTATAAGCCGGAAGGACGTGGTTTCGATCCCCCGATGAGGTCACTGAATTCCTCGATTGACCTAATCCTTCCAGTCATGTTTTGGCGCTGGGGTCAACTCAGCCTCTAACAGAAATGAATACCAGGAATCTTCCTGGGGGAAAGGGTGGCCAGCGCATACAGCTGACAACCTCACCACCATCTGTGAGCCGATTGTCTAGATGTTGTGGGAGCTTTGATGTAACACAGCCCTATGGGCCTTCACTTACCCCTTTGTCCAGAACAATCTTTGACTGGCTTTCATTTAAAGAAACCTCATTCATATGACTAGCAGAATTTCATTGCTTTTGTGTTTGAACTGAACCCTGGAGGTTTTGCTTGTTAAGAGCAGAAGGGGGACCTAGTGCATAGGACTGCACAGCCATTGTCTGAACAGCAGCAAATGTGAAAGGAAGGTGCTCTTATTGGAACATTTAAATGTGTTTGGCATGCAGTGTTTGTTTATTAATTTTACATGGAAGTTTTTAAAAAGACAGCTTACATTAAGTAATATTACTGAATAATTACTAATGAGAGTTATACAGGAATATGATAGCAGCCTTTATAGATTTCAAGATGTTTTCTAACAGTTGCATTTGCAGTGGACTTTTGTTTATTACATCATGTATAATTATGTGAGATGATTCAAGCAGTTCACAAAATATTTATGAAAATAGATCGTTGTATAAGCCAGAAGGTTGCGGGTTCAAGTCCTGTCGAGGTCATTGGATTTTTTTTCAATTGANTTCACTTACCCCTTTGTCCAGAACAATCTTTGACTGGCTTTCATTTGAAGAAACCGCATTCATGTCACTAGCAAAATTTCATTGCTTTTGTGTTTGAACTGAACCTTGGAGGTTTTGCTTGTTAAGAGCAGAAGGGGGACCTAGTGCATAGAACATCTTAATAAGTATAATATCCTAAGTAGTGAACAATATGGATTTAGGAAAGGATTAAAAACAGATAATGCAATTTACAAATTGACNTGGCATGCAGTGTTTGTTTATTAATTTTACATGGAAGTTTTTAAAAAGACAGCTTACATTAAGTAATATTACTGAATAATTACTAATGAGAGTTATACAGGAATATGATAGCAGCCTTTATAGATTTCAAGATGTTTTCTAACAGTTGCATTTGCAGTGGACTTTTGTTTATTACATCATGTATAATTATGTGAGATGATTCAAGCAGTTCACAAAATATTTATGAAAATAGATCGTTGTATAAGCCAGAAGGTTGCGGGTTCAAGTCCTGTCGAGGTCATTGGATTTTTTTTCAGTTGACCTAATACTTCCAGCTGCCTTATGGCCCTGGGGTCGACTCAGCCCTTAACAGAAATGAGTACCAGGAATTAATTAAATTTTTTTCCTGGGGAGTAAAGCGTGGCTGGTGCGTGAGGCTGACCTTACCACCATCTGTGAGCCAACTGTCTAGATAATGTGCGACCCTCAGCGTCTCACAACCCTATGGGCCTTCACGGTCTGGTACAGGGATAGCTTTACTTACTTTACTTACATGTATCTTATATTAAAACAGTGCTGTAAAAATTAAGTTAGACATTGTGCGCTGGCACAGCACTTTTAAAGCAAGTAACTTCTTGTAAGTCTGCCCACCCTTCACTCTGCTATTAGCGTGGTGGGGATATCACGCTAGCGTGATGCACAGATATTAGTTTTGCATTCAGACTCTGAGTATTGCTTTCACACTTCTGAACAGTGTATCAGCAGCTGAAATTTTTGTACTGTTGTAAGATTTGAGGTTCCCACAGTCGTGGTTCTGAAGATTTCTGTCGTCTGGAATATAATGCTGTGATAGTTTGTTGAAAGTCAGATGATGTTTCAGAAGAATATGCAACCTCCATCTTCAGGGTAAAAGAATAAGCCAAGCAGGAAACCAGTATGATGAAAGCATGTGTCAATATTGCTTGGCTTGTCCTTTGACACTGATGATGGAGGCCATGTGTTCCTCTAGATCATCAGTTGGCTTTCACTGGAGTGCACAGCGTTATATTCCAGAAGATAGAACTGTTTGTGTACAGTCGTTTCTAGATGGGCTGTATATATTAGTGAAGTATCCAGTGAGGTTTTGTCTTCACCAATTGGACTGTTACTTTGTGAGGTCATGAAATATGTATCATAACCCTTTAAGATGTGTTCATCTTAAAAATACGTATTCATTTCTTTCCTCACATAAAAAAAACATTGTGTGTTGAAATATCAAATGGTGGTCATTGCCCCAAGGGACACCGTATGGGAATTTCCTGCCAATATGTTTCAACCATGGTTTTGGCAGCTATATCAACTTTGGTAGACTTGCATAGCGGCCAACGGCAACTATTTTGAGGGCCGATGGGTATCCGTGTAAGTGTATGTAAATACCTTGTAATGTGATGCAATAAAACCACATTCCGCAAACTTAATGACTCTGCCATGTATCTCCTCTCTGTAGTGTCCAGACCAGCTGTGGGGGCTGATGCAACCTCCTGTTCAATTTGCACTCAAGGACCTTTTCCCAATAGTTGGGTGGCTGGGGCGTGAAGCTGATCACTCACTCCATCTGATGCCAAAGTCAAGAGTGGTGGAGCTATACCTCCAGTCCCCCTTGTATGTTATAGCTGTCACAGTGCATAATGGATCAAATGTTGCGAAAACCTTAAACTGAGGTTCTGCCACTTCTGTTTCAAGTGTTTGTAATACTGACCCTGGTTCTTTTGACTTTTCCCAGAACCCTGAACGGTGTCATAACACCTTTCTGCTCCATCCTTTTCAGATTCACTGTAAAAATGAGTAAACATCGTTTTGCCTCATTCTTACCAAGCATCCGTGCAGTTGATAACAATTTTTGTAAAGTAACTTACCGAGTGATGGATGGTATTGCATTCTTATGAACAACCGGTGCTACCGGCAGTGTGAGATTGACGCAGAAGGTTCTACAGTCTCAGATTGTGGTGCGTGCTACTCTGTTTTCAGAATCCATTGCAAGTTTTGGTGTCCGCAATTATCAACTCTGGACCCAGGGAAGACTCGACACGCATCGGTCGTGCCGGTACTGTCAGGCGACAGGCTGTGGATGTGTCACCACTGCGACGAGTTAATCAGGTCAGTATCGTTCTTGAAACTTGATTTTCATAAAGACGAACGAGAGAAAGGAGGTGTGACAAGTTGGCAGTGTGTGAACTGTCCAAGAGGAACGGCGTGGCTGGGTCTGTCAGGACAAAAATATGTTTGTTTGTTGCAGTGTCTACTGCAGTATGTGGGGGTTAATTTGGAAACATTTTTGTTATGTACGTGAGCATCATCTCTAACCCAAGCTCCATTTTTTGTTGCTACTGGAAATGGTTATTCAAGATTCAGATCTCTGTAACTGAAAGTTCCTTTATGTGTTAACAATTTTTAATTGCAAATTGTAACCCTTTTTTCCCTGCAGTATATTGAAAAGTCAAGGAAGTTAATGGAGTTGTGTAAATTAATTTTCTGTAGTGAATTTTATGATGGGTTGTTGTACGTTGAATTCAGTCAGGGTTTCCTCTATTTTTTCTTTGATCGTAGATTGTAAGGATGTCATCTGCATTTCTAAAGTATCCGATGATTTTATGTTTTATTAATATTGGGTATATTTGTTTGTGTTGCATGTTTTTAATATATGCTTCAGTGTTAAATAAATAACAGGAAGAGAGATGAAGAGGCATCAGAATTGGAACAATTTTATGCCCTTCTAGGCCATCTGGTTGCTGTGCACTGGTGCTCGAGAAGCGGCCTTCAGAAACATCAAAACGATTGCAGAATGCGTGGCAGATGAACTCATCAATGCTGCTAAGGTCTGTACTTTTTCTTGAGACTTCCCTGGTGTTGATATTGGCTGCAGTCTCACCTGGAACATATCAGTGTAAAATAATAACAAATATCAGTTGCTGGAAGTGCGCCATATTGCAGAATTGCTGCGTATGAAATGAAATGAGTTTACAATGAATGTTTCTACAAGGAGAACATTCATTTCTGATAGAGGCATAAATATCCATCATTAATCCTTATTATTTATTACATATGAAATGTATTTTTGTTTCTCTTGCAGGGATCGTCAAATTCATATGCAATTAAGAAGAAGGATGAATTGGAACGTGTTGCCAAGTCCAACCGTTAATAGCTTTTTCATTATGTTGCTATTAAGGTGTCAATAAAGTATAACACAAACTGTGTATTACCTCATTTGAAGGAAAATTGTATTACTCTTACTGCTTTAGAAGTTCTGTTTTCAAACTAAAATTTGAAAGCTTACCTCTTTCCTTTGTTACAGTATAATTTTGGATCCCTTGGACTAACTCCTTGGAGCTGTATCCTTGAGAAGCCAACAGTTGCTCAGTCACTCAGAAAATTCCCAACAATTAATGAAACCTGAAGGTACATTACTGTGTTCACGAGAGCCTTTCACTGATTGCGTCACCTGAGGCAGATAAATCCAATCCACAGCGCCCTCTCCATCCTGTTTCTCCAAGATCTCTTTCAGTGCCCTCCAGTCTAGGCCTTCCAATTGGTAACCTCATGCTTCCCTTTTCATGCATGCATGCTACATGCCCTGCCCACTGCATTATCCATGACTTGATCAGTCTGATGAAATTTGGTGAGGGGTACAAGTTATGAAGCTACTCACTGTGCAGTTTCCTGTAGCCCCCTGTTCTTTGGTCCAAATATTTTACTCAGCACCGAGTTCTCAGACATCCTCAGTATATGCTCTTTAATGTGAGAGAACAGGGTTCATGCCAGTACAGAACCACTAGCGTAGTTGGTTGAGGCACTATGCTACAAGCCGGAAGGTCGTGTGTCCGAGTCTGGATGAGATCATTGGTTATTTCAATTTACCTAATCCTTCCAGCTGCACTATGGCCCTGGGGTTGACTCAGCCTATAACAGAAATGAGTACCAGGAATTTTCCCTGGTTGGTAAAGGGTGGCAGTTGCGTAAGACTAACAACCTGACTGCCTTCTGTGAGCCGATTGTGTAGATAATGTGGGATCCTTGACGACTCGCAACCCAGTAGGCCTTTGTGGCCTGTTGTAAGGACACCTTTACCTTTACCGAACCACAGGCAAAATTGTAGTTGTATGTATTTTTATACAGCAGGCAAGAAGACAGAAGTTTCTGGACTGAACAGTAGGAAGCATTGCCTCAATTTTAACTGCTCTAAATTTTCTCAGCCCTCTTGCTAACATAATTTGGAGCTTATTTTTTTCTTGGTCTTTATGTTACCTCCCAGTAGATTCACATCAACATAGACCAGCAGCTGATGTGCCCCATTTAATTTCAGTCCCACCTTTTGGACCTTCCTAATGGCATATTTTTAAGCAAAGTTGAAAAGCAATGGCAATGAAGCATCTCCTTGCTTTAGACCATTGTGAATAGGAAACATATGAGGCAAATGTTTACCTGTATGAACTTTGCTATAGGCTAATAAAAACTTTAGTAAACTGAAGTACTTTATTGGGTACCCCAAACCCTATAAGAATATTGTATAGTATGTCCCTCCTAACTGAACCTTAGGCTTTCTTGAAGTCAGAATATCTGATATACTAACTCATTGAACTCCCAATTCTTTTTTCTGTTATTAGAGACGTAAGAAGTCTGATCACTAAATGTCTAAACCCACGCTGATTCCCAATAATTTCATCCACAAATGAACTTAATCTGAAGTATAAAATTTTGTATGAAGTTGGTAAGAGTGGTATGCGTCAATAATTACTACAGTCTGTTTCATCACTGTTCTAAGTTGTTATAGTAACAGGCTCCTTCCATTGCAGAAGTAATTTTCCCTTGTTCCAGAGAGAATTAAGGAGTTTAAGGGTCTCAAAACACAATGTTCATCCGCTACTTGAATCGATATGAAGGTTGTTAAGATGAAACCCACTCAGTGTTGCTGTTCAGTATGGGTAGATGTCCAGGATATGCGGTGCTGCATACGTTGGGAGCGACTGGACTGTCCACTGTGCATCCAGTAGACATGTCACCTCCTCAAGAGAGCTACATTGGAGTTGGATGAAGACAGCGAGCATGTGGCGGTGCCATGGTTCCAGCAGCAGCCTAGCGAGTTCTGTGCAGATATGTCATTTGGTGTGCCTGCCTCAGCAGCCCTCTCCTTCAACCAGAACAGTCACTGAGTGGGTTTCATGTGAACAAACCTTGTTTATATATTGTGCATAGTTATATTGATACTTGGTCCTTGAAAGCTTTGTACATGATCTGTTCACTTGTCTGTAAATACAGGGAGTCCCATATAGCCCACCTTGATATGTGTGTATTACGCGTTAAAGTGAAGTTCAACTGACTGCACTACTAATGCACAAACCCTGTATTGAACCCAGTCTCTGTAATGGTGGATCTCTCCAAAATTACCCATCATCTTACAAGTCACTGCTTTCTAAAGATTTTTCACAAAAATTCTGTATGGATTTCTTGTTTCCTCATAAGCTGTGTGCAGTATTTGAGCCTTTCAGTTTGTTACTGTAACAGTGTAAATTGCTGCTTATAGTATTGCATCACAGCTTCAAACTTCAAACTTCCGCTCGACTTCCTTATTCTAACCAGGTCAGAGAGTGCCAGAGTGAAGAGATAATGTGTTGCGTGGTACAATAAGCAAAGTCCTCAGGGTAGTATGCTGTAATATGCCCCCAACAACTCTTGTTACAAACATTTGTCAGAGGTTGTTCCTGATGTTTTGTGGACAAGAAGTCATTTTCAGTTTTGATGAGTTCGCTAAAAGGACGTTTCCATCGCTACAGATTATACCTCCATGTCTGTTAATGTCCACAGACATTTGAACGCAATGGCATCCCTGGTCAGTCTTCATGAGGTGCCTATTACATTGTTACATTTGCATGTGCACAGTTCAGTTGGGTGGGCATTGCATTAGTGGTGCAGACTTGAATTGCAACTGTCAGCTCCTAAAGAAGCATCCAAAATTAATAGGCTTTACATATCAAGATGTGTGCATTGGGTGATTATCATGAATTTGCAGTATTACTTTTGCATTGATTTCTGTTAAGTTATATTTTGAAGGGTGATATTACTGTATTGTGGTAATAGATTAACTAGTTTGAATAAAATGTTGATTTTTGGTGTTGGTATAATGATTTGTGCTGCAAAGGGCAACTGTCTCTTGTCAGTTTGCAAAGAACAGTCTGACCTTGCAGCAGCAGTAGGCTGTGTGGGGGTCTTGTGTGACTAAAATTTTCAGGAGCATCGTTGTTTGGTATACCTGTCTCCTTAGCCCCAGAGTGCTTCATTTTAAGGAAGTTTGGCTGCCTCAGACCTCATCATAGACTGAATCCTGATAATAAACATAGGAACAAATTCATAAGCCGGCATTATCCGAATTTCGTTTTATTATTGGTTTGTTATTCTTCCAGACTTTACTGAGCCAGTTTCACTCTGTGACTGAACTGATCTCTCACCTGTAGCTAGTGACACGATTTTAAGAAGTATGAAGCATTACATGGGCTTCTGCTAGCCGCTGTGTTGTAATTATGTTAACAGCTGCGTGGTAGTGGGACTAATATTAGGCGGTTTCTGTGTTGTCCTGAACTATTTTAAAAAGTAAGACACACGTAAGTCTGTGGTTATGTAATCACCTGAATCCATACTAAGCATTAATTCTGAAGTTTCCATTAGATAAATTTGTGCACTTGTGAAATTAATTTTTAAGTTTTATGGTTAATATGGCCCAATATTCATTACATTAGCCACTTAAATTTAGTTTGAGTTTGTATGGGGGGAAGTATAACCTCTGCAGAAAAATAATAGAATACAGATGTGCTTAAAAAGAGTTGAGAAAAACAAGAATATGATAGTGGCGCTGGTACATTTCAATAATTTTTGTATGAATATAACATTACAGGTAAAAGTAAAGCTAATGTGATTATCTTCGCAACGATAACTCGAAAGTTTTAAGCGCGTTCTGAAAAGTCGAATAGAATTTCTATTGACACAAACCAGTTTTGTTATCAGGAATTAAGTTGGTAATCTGCAGAGATCATGGTGAATGTAAGTGGATTTGCGCGATGTTTACTTTGTGTATTGGGATAATAGTGAAAAATATTTTATTGAGAACCATATCCTGATAGGTCAAAATAAGACAATTCAGTGGGAACGAATGTTCCTAGCCTAAGATTGTGTGTTCCCAAGTAACCTGCATATTCGTGCAAGCACTAGATTTTTGGATGATTGTGTACAAAATAATGAAAGACTAACACTTGTTGGTGCCGATGTTAACTATAGCATCAAATGGGGTTAGGTAGAGACCTTTGTATCAGTATTTTCTGTTAGAAAGCCACCTACAAAGTTTTATAATCGCAACGTAATTCAACAGACTTCGTTATTGGTTGACAGGAAACTCGCAGTTGTAGTTCGATCGATGTCGATTCTTTCCGGTTTTGCAGCCCGCGTTGCAAACATTTGTGAATGAGTGAGTGATAACAATATTGAAAATATTAAAACTGTGAAACCCGTAAATAGCTTGCTTCTTCGCCAACCATATCGCACATCAGAGATTAAGTGGGAGGAACATTCGGCACTTTTCGATAAGGTAAGAATGACAAATATCTGCTCTATTGAGAGTACTAAAATTCAATACATCGTCGTCAGGCAGAGGATGGGTCGTTGTGTTTTCATTCAAGAACAACATCCGAGATGCAATTCCATTAAAATGATATAAAAGTAAACACTTTCATAGATGTTTGTGTTTCAACCTCACAACTCTTTGTAGAGAGTAGTGTTGAATCTTTCGATGGAAGGGTGTGTAATATTCGCAGCGAATTATGTAGGTGGGTTGTGGATTTCTGCGTAGATTATTTAACTACACTATATCAGCTGCAGAGGTGACTTATTCTGGATTATGAAGTTCCTTCGTCAGTACAGAGGAGACTGATGAATTATTGGTTGGTACTGCAGAAAAATCAGGATGTTTTATCTTTACATTGTGGGTTGCATCTTGTTGCGTGTCATATAATAGCGTTTTATGGGACAGCCTACACAACAGTTGTACGTATCAACGAACAAAAATATAGTAACGTACCAGAATTCGTTTATTTGGCAAAGGCGTCGCTACATGTTTCGACTCTTAAAAGGCCATCATCAGGCGAGTCTACAGAAATGTGATCTTTGTCATTGAATTGTTTTCTTAATATGAATCCATATTAACACAATATGTTACCATTTGCCTAGCGAATACGCCCGTGTGTTAAAATATAACCTAACAAATACACAGTAGCGTAGTCTGTATAGCGACTGGCTACGGTCTGGACGACGGAGGGGGTCGGAGTTCGAGTCCCGATAGGCTCAGTAATTTTCTGTTCTCCACATCGACCAGACCGGCTCTGTGATCCACCCAGCCTCCTATCCAATGGGTACCGCGTCTATTTCTCCGGGAGTAAAGCGGCCGGGGCTTGAAGCTGACCACTCACCTCTCACTAGTGTCGAGGTCAAGAAAATATGGATCTATACATCCATTCCCCCATACGCATTCGTGGCAGTGAATTAAGTACAGGGACAACTTTATCTTAACTTACCTCTACCTTTAGAGCTTTTTTCCTTCATTAATCTGGATTATTGCCTAATCCGGATTACTTCTCCCCCCGAATTAATCCGGATTATCTCCGCAGCTCACGCGCTTGTCTAGGTAATTAGAAAGGACGTTAATGGAATATTTTCGGATTTAAATATTTAAGAATCAACCATGGCCCCTTCAGAATGGCTACTAAAGTCTCATTTCCGGAGAAAATAATTATTCGAGATCTAAATATGCCATGAGGAACTGCTTTTATGATATTAAGCCTTCAACGTGGAAGGAAACGTGTACAAGAACTAACTTTGCGTTCCATTTCTTGCCGTCTAAGTGCACCTTCCTTCAGATCTGTACAATGCTGCAGTATAATGCTGTGTGAAAGAACGTGAGGAGAACAGAGGGCACTGGACAGATGTTCTGTGTAAGATTTGAGGGTTTCGGCGGTGACTATGAAGAATGCAGTCTTCTGTGATGTGGAGCCCTGTAGATCTTGTGTAAACCGATGTTTCGGAGGAACGTATCGCCTCCATCTTCAGAGTAGAAAAATCTGCGAACACGGAACCAGTGTGAACAGGTGGCTGCAGCCTGCAGCTGGCCCCTCGCTCGCAGATTTTTCTACCCCGAAGATGGAGACGATAAGTTCCTCCGAAACGTCGGTTTACACAAGATCTATACGGCGCCACATCCCAGAAGACGGCATTATTCTTCAGATATGCTGTGATTTCGCTGTAAAGAGACCTGTCACCCACTCAGTACAGGGGAATCGTGGGTAAGGGCAAAGCAAAATGCAGTGTGTGTTGGCTTTAGGAAGTAATTTGTTAAGGCAGTTCTCCCATAAATTGCTTCTGTCTATGTCTGTCTGCGCACAAGGTACAGAAACAACGTGTGGGAAACTTCATGCATTCCTCAACGGATTGCAGCTTTCCAGCCTCGTTTTAAAGCAATTATTTACAAGAAGGAGCGAAGTTTAGGGGCTCTGATTTAACTCGTGCGTGTACAGCCCGTAGCATCGCTGATAATGCAGGAGTTAGAAACGCTGCCTCCCTAAACGAGGACATGTTTAGACAGAGTCTGCCTGTAATTGCTTTAATAAAGGGATTTTATTCCGAACAAACGGCGGCGCTGACTGTAACTAAACTTCGTAACAGTCTTGACGGGGAAGTTTCAAGTGTGGACTTCACAGAACTTTGAAACTGACGAACACAGAGTTTCCCAGTGGAATTTCAGCCCCTCGACGTATGTAGTTCATATCAGTGGCCCGCATAGCGCAGTCGGTATCGCGACTGGCTACGGGCTGGACCGTGTTCGAGTCCCAGTAGGGTCAAGAATTTCCCCTCGTCACTTCGCCCAGACCGGTTCTGGGACCCACACAGCCTCCTATCCAATGGGCATCAGCGGTTCTTTCCTCAGGGGTAAAGCTATCGGAGAGTGAAGCTGACAACTGTCCTTCAACTAGTACCAATCCTAAGAAACCATGGATATATACGTCCAGTCTCTCATGCGCCTTCATGGCCTATTGCTTAATTAGTTAAGCACAGGGAGAACTTTACTTTTTTCCTGCGTAGTTTATAACACGTTATGCTGTTGCCGAAAGCACTTGTATATGTGTACGTATGTATGTACGGGCGCGGACGAGTGTTGAAGGATAGGAGATACGCGAAAGAAAACACGGAGAGAACAGATCCACGCGGAGAATTCATTTGCGAAAATCGCGTGTAAATATATTACCCGAATTGTAACGTTGCCTCTGGAAGATAATCCAGCTTTCGGTAGGCAGGCATACAGCAGGGAACATTGTTGCTAATTGTCGGGAATTATTTATTGGCTGTGAAGGCTCGTTATTGTGTTCCCCCTGTTTGCAGTGATGTTGAGCTGGGTAGGCAAACCGTGTACGCTTTCCACAGTGGGATTAAAAATATGTATTAGTGTTGGAATATTAAAACGAAGTCATATTTAAAATAACCGGGCTCGCTTTGTAAGGCATGAAATGTTGGCAGACCTGGAAGAAGCCCCGTGGCTGCATAACAAGAAGGTTGTGTACTGCGGGTGGGCTAAAACTCGCGTCCAGCACCGATTTGTAAACATGCGCTGTGGGGTTTTAAATGATTTCGATGGGTGTTATAAAGTTGCATTCCCCCATTTATTGTGAATGTTACGTCAAGTGAAGTCGGGCATATTCGGTAATTTATAATTATTTCTTATTAAGTTAATTTAAATCACCATGCATTAGAATGTCGCTTTTTAAATCACCACATACTCAAACATTTATAATGATTCGTTCTTTTATTAATTAAAATCACCATTCACGGAGCTCCTTCAGGAAAGTTTATCATCAGTGCTAATCAACTATCATGTTCCGTCTAACATTCAATTTATTTTATTAAAATCACAATATGTTTCGACCATTTTATCTGGTCATCATCAGATGAATACAAATGCTTAACAAGTGCTCTATAGAACTGCAAACGCGTTACCTCCAATATGAGCCCATATTTCTGTTTGATGACAGTATTAGCATGGGTACAATGATGTGCGGATGAAGGCTATCATCAGGTTTCCACGTACCAGCTGTTGCAGTAGTTCTCAGTCTTTGTGAGACCGCGACCCGGTATCGGGCCGTGGCCCGGCGGTTGAGAAACACAACCCTATTGGCCAGCTCCTTGTTGCGTGACCGATGTGTGCGTTCTTTTTTTTTTCTACATATTCTATAAGGCGTCTTCTCTTCTTGTATCAATACAGCCTACACAGCTCCGCTGTTTATGCACTTTTAATGGAAGTTCCGGGTGGGATGTTTGGATTCACGAATATTAAACTGTCGGACGACTTGCCTCTGTTTTGATGGCAGTCTGGTGTTTGCCGTGCGTTCGCACAGGCGATCAGGTTGTGTACTTACAAATTCTCAGCTCTCCGTGTCCGTAGCTGCGAATTACACTCACTTGAGGATCTTCCTGTCTGCTGTCTAGAAGCGTACAGATGAAAATACGGAAAAGCAACATTTTGCCTGTTGTTTTGTATCAGTGCGAGCATTAAGGGGCGATAGCTCGGTTCGTACAGCGTGTATTAGGACTAGTACTGAAATAATAATAATTTGGTGGTGGTGTCAGCTCCTCATGAGTGCGACTGAAGCGGGTGGGCGCTGGTGACGCACAGGCTTTGGGCTGAACATGCCTGGTGATGGTCAGTTGTCCTCTTCGAGGAGCAGCGCGCGCCTGCGCAGCTGTTACAGATTGCTATATTGCGACGGCAAACTCACGTATATGCGAGGTCAATGGGACGCGGATGTGGAGGGTCTGCTGTACAAGCGATCAGACCGATTTGAATTAATTGCGCTCGTTTTAAGGCGGTCGAGAGGTGGGGGAAATTGTGTTGGATTTGTGTGATTTCGCCGCATGCGACTGTTCTGGTAGGGTGCTTAGTGATTTGGCATTTGCTTGAGAGGGACTGAGGAAGACTACGAAACACCCGTGTCCCGGCGAGTACAGATGTACAGCGTTACTGCCACCCTAACCATGTAACTCTTTTGTACCTAATTTAGCAGAAGAGATGCAGGGGGTTCCAGCATGTAACTGTGTTTCTTACAACGCCCCTCCAGCGCTCCCTACCCCCGATACCTGAAGAAACCGAAATTATCTGCCTCGTTTGAAATGGACATGTTTCATTTTTCTGCGCAAATGCAGTTTGTGCCCAGATGCTGATACCAGGACAAATGCTTTGCGTTGCCATGGAAACAGCTGTCATCATTTGTTACGATTTGCTTGTTTATCGTCTCAACATATTGCATCTCGGGGAGATGGAGTTCCATAATCTAGCCAGAATGCTAAGATTAGAACTTTCTGGAGCTGTAATCGCGCCGACCTGGTGATGTACTGGCGAAACTACAAGAAAATAAGCAAAACTGTAAACATGCGCGGCAAATGTTCGCAACGTTCACTGCATGTGTACTTACTGGAATGGGAGATGTCGCGAACAGAAGCCGGATAGATGAACGAAACGCACATTTTGTTGCCAACGCACTTCTTTGGTGACCCTTTGTGTATTTGTAGTTGGGTGAGGCACTATGCTACAAGCCGGAAGGTTGCAGGTTCGCCTCCCAGCCTCACTATGGCACTCTGAGCACCAGGAATCTTCCTGATCAGTCCTGATGCAACATTCGTGTCCGTCCAGTTCCTCTTACAGTCTTGTTAGCAAACGAAATGCATCGCTGACGTTCACAGTTCTTGTTTTTTTTTTCTTTTTCCCCGGAAATGCTGTGTCATGGAAACGAAATGTTTCGGCAGAATTTTAATGTTTCTGTGTCCACTGCAGCAGCACGGTCCCACATGAAGGGACTAACTGGTTAGTCCTGAGGGCAATGCAGATGGTTTATTGGGTGCCAACGGGATTTCGGCTGACGAGGAGTTTGCTTGCCACATGACACGATCTCTTTCCTGCGCTCTCGCCGCGCTGGTCCCACTCCCCTGGGTCCTGGTGACCGCCCATATAACCCAAGCAGTTGCTCAACCTATACATTTCCACCCTGAAGATGGAGGCTTGATCGCCGCCAGATTTCTTTTTCCCTGGAGTGGCGGGGCAGACATGCAGTTCACTTACGAACTAAGGTTCAAGAATATTTTGACGGCTTGCCCTAGAATCGCATGTCTGTGTCAAAATACAGGTGACCCCACATTTAGATCTGATTTTAATTTTTGGTTATAATATTTGGTGCACATATTTTATTTTATTTTAGCGTACTTTGTTTTTAAAAAAATAAAAGAAGGCTTATGAGACTTCCTTGCTGTCTGTCTGTGTCCCCATAATGTTTTCATATTCTCGTCTTATCGGTTCTGACACCGAAATAATTCGCCAAAGCAGTGAAGATTTTGAATTTTATTTAGGATGTACCCAGTTCTAATCTCGGCCGGGACCTCAGCAGTCATGACTGCGGCTTTTCGTTGGTTTCGCGCAGTCGCTAGAGGTAAACGAAAGAATAGTGCCTCGTATTGGGCCATGACAGTTTCCTTCCACATCCCTTACAGTTCATTATTCTCTAATGATTTTTCAGGAAACCCTCCCCTCTTGGCCTTCTTGTGAAGCAGGAACTGAATTTTGTTTTTTGTTATAGTCCAATTTTATTTGCAATCTGTACTAGTACGTACATATAGCAAACTGTTGTGGTGTACTTTGACTTGAAGAGGAGTGCTCAGTTGCTCTCTGCGGAACTGAAAATGAACTGTTATTTAGATGACCTATAAGCTTTAGATGGTTAAGATGCAGAGGAACAGCTCAGCCCTTTAAAGCCCAGTGGTTACTATAAGTACCACCCGCTTTAACACACTAAAACTCTGCATTCTGCCCACACAGTGTATTTATGTGTTCCGTGTGGTTCTCACAGTAAACAGCGATTGTTTCCCTAACAGCATTAACCGGTTGGGCGTTGCTATGGAGACGGAGTGTGTTTCCTGTGAGGTACGGACTTCAAGATACTAAAACTCTGCATTCTGCCCACGCAGTGTATTTATGTGTTCCGTGTGGTTCTCACAGTAAACAGCGATTATTTCCCTAACAGCATTAACCGGCTGGGCGTTGCTATGGAGACGGAGTGTTTTCTGTGAGGTAGGGACGGACTTTTAAAATATTATTGTCACGTGGGGGCAGCAACTTTCACAAAGAAGAAACCATCTGGTCATGAGCCCCAGCTGGGGCTCGACACCAAGACAGACAGACTGACTGACCGTCAGTTGTAACATGACTTTGACTTGACTTTGACTTTGTGAGTGACTCTCGACGGGTTTTCTTTTTATTGGGTATTGCATTTATTTACGACTTTAGCACAAAACTCGTAATCACAATTAAGGCGCCATCGCTGTTTTCCACACGTCTTTTTCAGCTCGCAGTGTCTTCACTAGTAGTTACCTGGTAACAGCTTCTAACAATGGCTATTCCTCTGCTTTCGGGATCAAGTCTTCTTTGAACCGTGGCTCCCTTCGAAGTGCGTATTCTTTCTTGCTGCAGCTAACTGTTCTCTTCACAGACTGACTGACCAAGCTCTAACTCTGTCCCTTGCTTATAACATCTCGGCACGGATCACGTAGAAAAACACCGTTCCTCTGTTGCAAGCGTATCCGTTGCCGCGGGAACGCGTTTACCGAGCCCTAGCAGCGTCATCTATTTTTTAAGAATCTGCTGCCTAGCAACGGACGTCATTCCTTTGTCTATTTCGCGGTCGTTGCATAGAAACGAATGTTTCAGAGCTCTTCTCTGGCTCCACAGTTGTTGCCTTGAAGTGTGCAGTCTTTGCTGTGATCACAGGAAACTTCTGTCCACACTGGCTAGTCTGGACCCGTCACATTTCTGTGAGCTGTGTTTGTTACCAGCACGACTTAGTTCCTTCTTCCGCTGAGTTGGTAACGCAATTTAAATACGCTCCATTCTGGTAGCCAGCAATGACGTGACCGGAATGACGTAACAATGCCGAGATTAGCTATTCGAATCACGTGGTTATTGAATATAGCTCACGTATTGTTTGTTTTTATAAATGCGGCCGATACATAGCAATGGGAACGTTTGCAGGCATCGCGAAGTCGCACAAAGTCAGCCGCAGTTCTGGTTATCGTCTCTCTCAAAAGCAGCATTTTCATTTAATGGAACAACAACGGGCTCTCTCCCCCTGTTCTCTTGTCGCTTTCTCTCTACAGCAAAGCAAGAAAATAAGTCATCGTCCGAACTTATTAAAGTCATTCTTTCGGAAATTGGTTCTCTTTCCGCCTTCAGATGAACAGGAACGATACGAAACAAAAATGCTGATTCGGAGAGGGGTGCGGTGAAGGAAATGCGTCTCAGCGCAGTGTTTAAACATAGGCGTCAAAATGAATCGATGTTTCCCGGGGTAATTAAAGGAATTAGGTGTGACGACTCGACTGAGGGTGTTTGGGAACAGGGTGCTGAGGAGAATATTTGCACCGAAGAGGGATGAAGTGACGGGAGGTTGGAGAAAACTGCATAATGAGGATCTTCATAACTTGTACTCTTCTCCAAGTATAATTAGAATGATCAAGTCGAGGATGAGGTGGGCAGGGAATGTAGCACGAATGCTGGAGAAAAGGAATGCATATAGGATATTGGTGGGAAAGCCAGAAGGAAAGAGACCACTGGGAAGACCAAGGCGTAGGTGGGTGGACAATATTAAAATGGATCTTAGAGAGATAGGATGGGATGGTATGGACTGGATTGATCTGGCTCGGGGTAGGGATCAGTGGAGGGCTCTTGTGAACACGGTAATGAACCTTCAGGTTCCATAAAATGTTGTGGGACCTTGAGTGGCCGAGCGACTGGCGGCTTCACAAGAAGGGCTCAGCTTGTTGCAGTTAGTAAATGAGAACGCAGCCAGGCAGATGTGGATGCTTGCCACTGCTGTGGAGACACTGTTCTGGGTTGAACAGCTTCTAACTGTGCCTCTTATACACGAGATGGCAGCACCAGTTTACTGCACTTGGCTTATGCTGTATTGCCAATCGAAGTATCGGAGTTCAGATGATGGTTTATGCAGTCATAAAAGTAAATAGGTCGGTTACATGAATACTTATCTTGAGAGCCGTTTCACCACCAGAAGGCGGCGCGCATCCGCGGCGTACCAGGGCCTGTTTATCTGATAGGGGAACATGCGCTCGTGAGAACACGCGAGTTGGGCGACCTCTGGCCAGTCTTGCTGAATATCACGACGTGTGAAGTTGTTTGTAGACGCAGAGCAGAGAACTGAAGTCTAGACATGATGATCTGTGTACACTACTTTCGTTGTTTCGACAGAAGAAATGTGGAACTAGGCTCATGAAATCACCATGCTGTCTGTGTATCCCC